>NC_090621.1:1731462-1750165 GCF_004359215.1 Bremia lactucae
GCAGAACTCATGCGTCTCGCACGCTGGTTCTTGCCATCGCCCTTTGGGAAGGGAGTCCTCTTGCTGGGCATTTTTGCCCCAGCAGGGACCCTGGCATAGCAGCGAGCCATCATATGGCCGCGCTTGCCGCATTTAAAACAGACCACGTCTGCATTGCCCAACTCCATAGGAGTGGCATCTGTCCTCTCGGCCGACGGCTTATACCAAGCTGTCGCCGAGGCACTGTTGTAGGATTGCTCCTCAACTAAGGCAATTTGGATTGCCTCTTCCATCGTCGACGGCACCTTTCTGAAAAGGGCCTGTCGCGATGGGCCATGCCGTAGTCCGTTCATAAACGTGGGCACCTTAATGTGCTCCGGAATCGGACCTACGGTTATGGATGCGGACAGCGAGCGCATCTCTTGCACATACTCTTGCAGAGATCGCTTCGCCTGTCGCGCCCCAAAGAAGCGCGCCTGAAGCAACACTTCGTTGTTCGGCGGCTGGTACATGGCGCGAATCTTATCCTTAAAGATCGCCCATGAGGGGAACGCTTTTCTGTCCGCCATAAGCGCCGAGTAAGCCCACTCTGAGGCCTTACCGCGCAGATGCGACATAGCGTACGACACCATCCGGCTGTCGTCCTCGATGAGCTGGGCGACACCACATTGCTCCACGGCTAAAAGCCAGTGGACAATCGTGTGCGCCGCAGTTCCATCGAACTTGGGCGGGTCCATCCGAATGGGCCTCGGTTGATGCGGCCGGGCAGAGAGCATCTCAACAGTCCTGTTGAGAGCCTCGCTCCGAGCCTGCTCATGCCCCAGCTCATCCTGAGTCTGAGTGACGGACTCCGCCGCAGCATGGCTTTGTGCTTCGGACGCGGCCCTCCGCTATCCGAGCACGAATGCCTCAAACTGCTTCAACTGAGCGATATGTTGCTCAGGAGGACTGCCCAGAATTCCGGCCAGGGCTTGTTCACCAAATCTCTGCGCCATATGCCCTGTTTCTTCCCGATGATGCTCGGAGAGTGGGGTAAAGGAGCTCAATCGATGTTGAGGCTCACCCTCACTTACACAGGCAGAGATGCGGGTCGTGGAAAGGTTTTCAAGTGCAACCAGGTGTAGGCGGGTACGCCGTAATGCGGCCACGCTCTACTTAGACACACACCCTATCACAGCGTGGAAGCGGTTAGACCATCTTCTCTGGCGTGCGGTGAGGTAGTTGTGGTGCGCGGCCTGGCGACCTCACCCAACACACTTAGTACTCTAGTAAAGTGTCGTCACGGGAGCTGTAATCCGACTCCTCGTGCGCACTTACTAAGTGTTTTCAGACTGATTTATATTTAATGGCATTAAATTTAAATACCTATTTTTACCAATCAAAAGTGTCATCACGGTAGATAACACTAATATGTATTGCGAGCATATCTTTCTAGATTCCTCGCGTCACGAATGACGCTAGCCGTCATCACGGATGACCCTAGGCGTCATCCCTCCTAATTTGAATGCACCTATTTGTATCACATGCACAAGGGTTGGCCACACAAATTTGAGATACACCCGAGTGGTGGGTCTTTTTACTTTATTTAAGTAATTGACCACCCCCTTAAGTACATTAAGTGTACTTGATGGGGACTGTGTAACATAAGAGCAACCTTAGCCCGTTACATGTACTGCTTCAGTGCGAATGGTGCTTCACGTCACTTCACGTACCCTAGTAGGTGTAGATGAAGACTCTTTTTTAAGCACTTGCTTTAAAGAGGTTTAAGATAAATGTTTTCAATATAATAAAGTTCCTTTATTTCTATCTATTTAATACTAACTTAATTAAAAACTAATACAAAACATGTAATAAAGTTTTATCTGTCTCTCTCTTTGTGCACGTCCAGCGCTGACTGGACCGCGGAGAAAGTTGATATGATGGTCAATATCTACCAATGGTTAAGCTTATGGAATATTACCAAGTAAAGTAATATTTATCAAACATCATCTACCTTTAAATAATATATTAATTAACAACCTTTAAGTGTTATCTTCATGTAACTATACACCCCGTTACATCAACCCTCCCTTGAACGACAATCACTCTGACTGTCATTAAATAGAGTGATCACTAAATTCAACATACTTTAAAACGATGTTGATTGGTCAGAACCGTCATTTTTAATTCTATCACATCGCCTACAAGTCCATGTGGTATGCGAATTGTGCGGCGCCTTCGGCGGCACATACATGCCGCCACCAGCGACGCACTATGGTCTCTTGCGGCCGACGGAACGTCAGCCGTAAGTCATCTTCTCCCGCAACTCTAAATATTGCGGGTGCACGTAATGACGCACCACGTGAATGCGACTCCTCTTTGGAGGTCGACTAAGTATGCGAGTCGGACGAAATAGCCGACTCGGGAGAACAGAATAGTCGCCTGATCATCGTCAGGCGGCTGACAATGAGCCTTTGAATGAGGGGTCTCATTCGAGAAGGCGTGCTGTTAGCATTCGCTACAGTATGTTCGGTTCCGACGACGAGGATGATCTCTCATCGCCAGCACCGTCTCCCGTGCCGTCACCCACACATGTTTATGTGCGTGGTGATGATGATTGCGTAAGCCATCGTAA
Source organism: Bremia lactucae (assembly GCF_004359215.1). NCBI lineage: Eukaryota > Oomycota > Peronosporomycetes > Peronosporales > Peronosporaceae > Bremia > Bremia lactucae. The sequence goes on from NC_090621.1 coordinate 1,734,056, forward strand.
TAAAAGCTCTTGTGGTACCCCTGCTTCAGTGGGTACAGAAGGGTCTTGAACACGAGCGCGGTAAGAGTCACTCGTTGGAGCAGACGGTGCAAGCTCACTACATCGAACGGTTTTCCAACCGTTCGAAGAGTGCGTACTTAATGTTGGGGTACAAACGGATGTATCACGCTCTTCGTGATGAGCTGTCGTCAGCTCATCGCGGTTTCGAATATATTTGGATCTGACATGAGAATCTCCAAATCCCATGCTATAATCTGGTTCGTGACCACAAGAATCTTTTAGGGATTCTTGAAAAGGGTGGCCAGATCCGTCCTCGGAAGAAGCCACGTACTGATGGTACGGGCGGAGCCGGCCAACCTAAAGCGTAGGGTGCATTCGCATCTTACGGGGTAATTCTATTCTGTACTTATTGTCTCTGCGATGCAGTACACGGAAAGGCCCAATGAACTTGGGTAGTTGTTTACTGCTACCCACATTAGTGACTAATCGCTTAGGTAAGTTTGCCGTAGAGAGTAGTACTAGGTCATTCGTTTTAAATAAAGAACATTTGCTCTTCCATGTTTGTCTGCGTACTGTTTCAATTGGTCCACTGCGTTAGCAATGGAATTCTGTACGAAACCGATTACTGATTCTCAGGTCAGCAGAAATTCCTCTGCTGACTCATTTGTTTTGTCTTTTTCAGTGCGCTTTGTGCGCACTGCCATGAGAGTTCTCTCATCTTAAATACATTTGCTTCGACATCGACATCATTCGCGTCCTTGGTCACTTCGACGTGTGATGACATGAGACAGAAATGGTTTTGTTCGTGCGATTCCACCCCCTTTTCAAACTGAAGGATCTTTATAATTTGGTGGGAATGCGTGGATGGCGTAAACCATTCACGAAGAACGGTGTATGCGTTGTAGACGCATGCACCGAATTATTGATGGCGAATACGACCATCGGTAAAAACTCGCTCTTATTCCGATACGATTGGACGTAACCTCGAAGATTCTTTTCGAGGACGCGATTTACGCGTTCCGTCTGACCATCTTTCTCTGGATGATCAGAAGTTGACATAGTTAGCCTTGTTCCGGTCTCGGAACACGGATTGCCAAAACTTCGCCGTAAATCGTGGATCTATATCTGAGACCAGTTCACGGGGTAATTCGTGGACTTTAAATACAGTGTCGAAAAAGACACGGGCACAGCCTGGAGCCGTGATTGACTCGGGTACTGCAGCAAGATGTACCATCTTGCTGAATCTGTCTACAAAATCAAGAATTCCATTGCTTTTGTGATCGTCTTTGGAAAATCCGAAGACGAAGTCCATAGATACGGACTGCCAACCCTCTGCCGGAAGTGGTAGAGGCTGAAGATGTGCACAGGATGAAGGGCTAGGCTTCACTGTTGACATACCTAGCAAGCACGAATGTTCTTGCGCGCGATCTGATACTGGCGGAACCGGTAAAAGTCGCGACTTACTGTGAGATAAGTTTTCTCACGCCCACTATGCCCACTTGTTGGTGCACCATGACACTTATACATGTTGCGAAAGCGGAAATCATTGTGAGTTGGGATGACGACACTTGGAGTGTCGCCAGCAACTGCTGTGTAGTACATAAGCCGTTGCGTGGTGTGTACCGATCAGATGACGATCGATATATAGCCGTTAAATCTTTGTAAGATTTATTTGAAGAATTCATCCGATGGTTCAGTAAATGCAGAAGGTTTTTATCTTCTGCGTCGGCTTTCTTCATGTCATCAAACAAGGTTAATGACGGAACACTCGAAATAAGTGTTGCAACAGTGGGAATATTTTCAATTTTGGAGTGCGCAGCGGATCGAAATCGGGTAGGCGTGATAACGCATGAACGACGAAATTAAGTCGTCCTGGTTTATTATCCACGGAGAAATAGCATTCCGCGAAGAAAGATAACCACCTCGCCATTCTTTGCGACATGTGTGGTCTGTTTACGGCTGTGCGTAATGACGCATGGTCCGTATATACGATGTTCGGTCTCTCTCCGATGATAGAGACCCAGGACATAGCCAGTGCATATTTCATGGCAAGGAGTTCCTTGTCATACACTGAGTTATTGCGTTCAGCTGGTCGCAGCTGACGCGGTTAATAACAGACGACGTGCTCCGCGCCCGTCTGTATCGTATTGCACTAACGCACAGCCGATTGCGAAATCACTGGCGTTACAGACAACATGAAATCGTCTGTCTTGATCTGAATTGCCATAATGAGTGATTGTATCAAACTTTGCTTGATTCTCTCAAGGGAACGCTGACAATCAGCGTTTCATAACAGTTTTTTTAAGAGACACGAGAGCTGAACTGTCATCTGGGCATAATTGCGTGTGTACTTGTGCAAGTAAGTCGCTAGTCCAAGGAATATTCCAAGTACCCTTACATCAACTGGAACTGACCAGTCGGAAATTGCCTTGATCTTTCCGGGATCAGATTGCACGCAATATTTACCGACGATGCACCCAAGAAGTGGTATTTTGCTTGCAGCGAATATACGCTTCTTGATATTTGCGTGCAACTTATGCTTTCGCATAAGTATAAGAGCCTGAGGAATGTAACATTTATGATTTTTCACGTCCGTCTTTCCGTCCATGGCCCGGTTATGGACGAACACATCGTCGAAATAACTTGGTGCGAATTCTCCCACTGATCGCAACAGATTCGTTTCGCATCTGCTGAACGTTGCAGGGACGTTACTAAGCCCCTGTGTCATTACTAGCCATTCTGAGTGCATCCCACTGGGAGTGCTCACTGCTGTGTACGGGATGTCGCGTTCAAGCATAAGAATCTGATAAAATCCATCAATCAGATCCATGGTACTCTTAGACATACCATTCATGATCTCGTCTTTTTTAGGTATCGGTGTTTGAGCTGGTACCGTTGCAGCATTCAGCTTATAAAATGCGTGCACTATCCGCAATTCTCCTGTGGCATTTCGCACACAGAAGATCGGAGAGCTAAGTTGGGAGGTTGACTCCCATAACCCGCTTTTAATCGATCGATAAAGACTTTATTTAACGCAAGTACTTGCTCACGAGGCAGTGGCCGCTGCTTCATGACACAGTAACTTGAGCCCGGTTTGAGCTCAATCTCATGTCGAGTGCGTTTATCTTCAGGCAACTCGCATGGAATTGCTTTAAGGATTACATCCCTGAATTCCATCAAATCCTTGTATCAGTCCATTAAATGCGTGCACTATTCGCAATTCTCCTGTGGCATTTCGCACATAGAAGATCGGAGAGCTATGTTGGGAGGATGACTCCCATAATCCGCTTATAATCGATCGATAAAGAATATATTTAACGCAAGCACTTGCTCACGAGGCAGTGGCCACTAATTCATGACACAGTATCTTGAGCCCGTTTGAGCTCGATCTCATGTCATGTGCGTAAATCTTCAGGCAACTCGCATGGAACTGCGTCAGGCAATACATCCCTGAATTCCATCAAATCCTTGTATATAGAAATTTTCTTAAGTGACTCCCAGGATTAAGTAGTATATCTCAATCCGAGTCTTCACACCGAGGACACTTTCGTCCATCGATGAGCTACTGAGAATCCGTTCGTTCTCTGCAAAAATTACCGCTGCCGAATATCTGCTACGTATTTGTCCTCTGTGCCGAGTAAGCAGATCTGCTTGATTTTACCACCACGCAGATCTCTCAAGAACCGTTTAGGCTTTAGTGTTGGTAATTTGAGTTATCTACGAAGTTAACTTAGGAGGCGCATATATATCAAGAGTATAAGCAGCTACTCTTGATCCGTCATTAACCAAGACATATAATGTCTCGGTTTCTTCCTGGGATTTATCCACAGGCTGCCGAGGGATTAATCCCTCGAGATGCTGAAGTCTAGTCGCTTCAGCATTAACTATCTGAGGAGATTTCCCCTCAAGTACGTGGGGATTTATTCCCTTAATGCCTTTCGAGTGTGATAGTGCTATCACAGTCGGGTCCTCTACGGTCGACTCTCTACTCGACCTAGGATCATCGTGTTGCCCCTTTTGGGCAATCGGTATATACCTCGAATGTCGCCCGCTAGGCGTACATTCATGTCTCGATCCACTCGACCTCTTCGAGCGGTTGACCTTCGGCGCTGCCTGTGCATTCGCACAGCCGCCTGCAGCTGACTCCACAGGGTGATTAGTAATCACACTGTAATATTGTGCGGTCGTACTAACGACTGTACCACAAGTAAGGTCATCGCACTCACTCAAAGTACACCCACACGCTTGTGGACGCTCTAAGACGTTCATATGATGGCCATCTGATGAACATGTGGTAGGCATCTTTACGAATCGATGCTACCAGCTATTTTTTGCTCATACTTTCTGAGCCAATGTAAGCCTAAGATGACATCAAATTTATCATCCTAATTCAGTATGATGATTTCATGATCGTAATGTAAATCTTTTAATGTGTAGTGAAATTTTACTACGCATTTATTACTGGTATCGATGCGCCTGTCGCTAGACGCACCGTCATCCTCGTTGGAGGGATGTCGTGCTCAACCTATTTGAGCCTATGACCCTCTAGCGACTGGCGACGAATAATATTATTCGGCGCTCCACAGTCCACTAGGACTCTGAGTGACAAATCATTTGTCACTTTTAACTTCAAGGTGATGAGGGATACCTCATCACCAGGTGCAGAGACACATAATGACTATGTGTCTGGAGCAACTTTTGTCAAGAGATTTGCAAATTCTCTTGAGGTTGCTGTATCAGTAGAGCGTTGCGCCCCTACTGACCCCGACCATTTTTTGCATTTGGTCCATAATTACGTTTAGTACCTCTCAGTACTGGGCGTGGAATACTACACTCATGAGCATAGTGACCTAAACTTTGACAGCATCGGCGTTTCTGCAATCACTTATTGTTCGATAAGTGTGTCTCTCGCTTTCGAAGTAAGAGAGGTCTATAGCTTCTGGATCTCCAAGCTCTTGTCGTGTCGGGGAGGACGATAAAATGCCGATCGAGCTTGAGCCTGTCTCAAACTAAAATCTTCCTGTTAGGCAACGGATATTGCTTCTTCAAGCGTACCCAGTTCCAAGCGGAACTGGTGGGTCTTTACAGGACCGTCCGTAAGACCTTGCATGAACACTGTAATCAATGTGTGTTCATGAACTGGGTTGTTTGTGATACAACTCGCTAAGAGTCGTATGTGCTGGGCATAAGCGTGAACATCACACTCGCCTTGCTTGAGCTTCAAAAGTTCTGATCGAGCTTTGATTTCAGCCCTAGGCGGTTCAAACGCGTTTGAGCCGCACTTTGAAGCTCCTAGCGACTAATATAATACGGTTTGCGCAACTTGAGGCCTAGTGCCCAAGTTTTGGCACGAACTGCCAAACTTGACGATGATGTGACTATACTTAAAGGCTTCGTTCAGTTCAACAAACCACCTTGAAAAGGAGTCCTCTTCGACTCCCCTATACTTAGAGATATCTATCATCAAGGTTTTTGGACGACGCATGTGCGTCATCCCAGGTACAGGAGTATGTACCTGTTGCAACCTCAACAATTCTGCCAGTAGATAGCCTTGCTGATTAAGGATGGCTACTTTCTCCTTCCCCTCGTCAAGTTCATGTTGTATGAACTTGGCGATGGCTGAATGAATGGCGTTGTTGATGACACAGAATGTCTTAAGGTTGGAAAGTGACAAAAACGTTTCCGTCCAAACCGGACAGCATTGCTAAAACGGCATCATTCCTATAGTTGAACGCATTCGTTCGACCGCACCCATATCTATGTCACTTAGAGAGGAGTAGGAATCACGCGAAACGTGATGCGTATTTTCATTATCATCTAACGTGTCCATGTTTGATGATAGAACTGTGGTACTTGGACGGACTCCAACGTGCTACCAGGTGTAACGGGGCACTGCCGACTTGTACTCCTTCAGTACAAGTCCAATTTGCACTGCTTCCAGTTTAAGTGGTTCCACACGTCACTTCAGGTTTATTATTACGAGCAGCGAAAGACTCTCGTTAAAAACACTTGCTTTAGAAAGAGGATTAAAAGTCAATCGTATTTAGTAAAATTAAATTCTTCTATTCATATCTATTTTCTGCTAGCTTGATTATATACAAATACAAAACAATTTAATAAAGTCTTATCTGTCTCTTTTTTTTGCTCGCGCCCAGTGCTGAGTGGACCGCGGAGCAAATATATTTAATGACCTCAATCTACCAATAGACAACTTATCCGAATATTACTATGTAAAGTAAAATTCTACAAATACTTTCTACCTTTTAAAAAATAAATTAATCAACAATCCATACGTGTTAATTTCATGTGACAATACACCTTGTTACAGCATACACGCCTCGCAACAAGAACAGAGGACAGACGGCCAGAGAATCTTGGACGTACAGCGGCGAGACCTATGTCCCGCCCTTTGTTGTTATGATTAATATAATATCTGGGCAAGGCTCTTTACACAGCGCACTTGATTATAAGATGCGAGATGAATATTTTCAACACGGCATTTAATTCGGTTGGTTGATCGACCCACGTCCGGACTTTCAGAAAATATCTGATTACTACGTTGACGAAAATGGAGACGTAAATTGCTTTGGCGACATGGCGTGGAGAGATCTTGATGGTGGTGACGTGCTTGCTAGTTTAAAGGTACGTGCAATTGCGCTGAAAATGGTTTTAAATCAGAGTCCGGGATCATTCGCAGGAGATGAAGTTGATCTTGTGTGTCCGTATCTAAAGTGCAAAAAACGATTCAGATCTCTCGCTTCGTTAAGGGCTCATGTTGAATGGAACCGTGAGAAGAGATTTATTTCGAAGTACGTGCAAGCGTGCTAAGCGTCAGAGCTCGTGGTCATTCATTTTGGCAACTACGAATTGCAGACTAACCTATTGCAAAAGTTGAGGCTTGAATTATAAGCATTAGAGCGGCTATGATGACACTTAGATTGAAACTTTATGGCAGCGTATTAATCTAATAATATACAAAAATATTTAGCGCATCGAGCGTGTCTTTAGTTGAAAGTATTTTCTTTAGAATATTAACCGAGTGTAGCAGGGTATCATGTTACATAAGTATTTCTCTATTATTCTCTGTAAGAGGAATAATTTTAAATATTACATATGAGAGGAATTATATAAAGAAGTACAAGGGTTTTATCGTTATGTTTTGACTTGAATAGTTTTAATATTACCAAATTGGGAAATATTGATGCAATAAGACATAAGCTCTATTGATTGATTGTTTATGTCTAAATCAACCCCGCCAATTGCTATAAGACACGATTGTGCGGTGCGCAAGGAGGCGCCATACTTACTTAATTATTAATAAAAATAAGTTTAGTAGTAGATAGAAGATCGTTACGTAGGAAACTAAATCTAATAATACAGTTTCCCTCAATTCTAAATCCTTAGTCTAGACTTCTAAGCTAAAGACCCTTAGCTCCATAGAATCCTTTATATGTACTTATGTGCATGTGAAGTTTCGAAGCGCTGTAATCAGTGTCAGGCTACCTCGTACTGATCAGTATAGTGAAAGGTGCCTCGTCATACCTGGTAGCACTTCGTAATTCCTTTTAACGACCTACGCACGTTCCATCCAACAAGGATACGTTGAATGAGGAATGAGGGAGCTTTGCAGCCCCTCAAGAAGGCTATCCCACAACGCGTGAAGGGTTTACTCATTTGAGCGAACTCAAATGGAGAGCGATCGACCGGTCGTTCCTGTAGCACGTCGACGCACCCCTTTAGCGAAATTGGTTTCGGCTTTTGTGATGCTTACTTGCGTTTCAATACCGGATTGTCGAGGACGGACGATAGCATGGTGCTCGTCTCTCTGCGACTTCGTCCGATTTTCGCTACGGTTCTAGGCAGGCCAGTTGTTAGCGCCATGCTGTCAACACTAGGCAGAGATGAACAACATGCGAAGATGTTGCAAGAACAGGGTGCTCAACAATTGGAATTGTTGAGACAGCATCTTAATGGTGCTAATGGATCAACGCATCCGAGCCGACACGAAAGCTTAAGGATATAAATCTTTAAGTAGAAGGCAACTTTCTTTTAAGATGGCTCATCGAAAAAGACGACGCTATAGAAGCTCGCCGTATCAGTGATGATGCGGCATAAGTGAGATTTGGCCTGTCCAGCTTAGCTGGACGTGCTAAATCTTGGGCCTTGGGGCTCAAGCTTCACGACCTATTTGTCTTTGGATCGAATGAGGTCTTTAATACCCGGCTCAGACAAACATTTGAGCCACCACGTGCCAAATTAAACGCTTTAGCCAAGCATCTGGATTTGAAGCCTGGCAAGCGTGACATTCACTCTTCTGCCCAACATACACGATACCTGGTCAGTTCATCCAATTGATGAATAAATACAGGTAGCTAATTTTACAATAGGTCTTGCAGACAGCCATGTTAAGACCCACCCGTTTCGGCTATAATTAAAGTCGCTTGACCAATCGATTGCAATAGTGAAACTGAAGGTTTTTAGCTTGAAACAGGCTTTTGTCCACTCTGGCGCATGTCGTTCATCGAGACGACAAGAAAACGGAGGTCCAAAATCCATGTATCTCTCGTATGTAGAGAGCGAGAAACCCCGCTCTTTCAGTTACAAAGATCACAAAAATGTAATCGGTGTTAAAAAAATGGGCCACTGCGCATATGAGTGTAGTGTTCCATGGCTAGTGCCTACAACACTGAGCGAAAAGATCGACCTTTCGCTAGGAACAGCGGAGGACGCAGATCCGACGGTGTTGCGAAATCGTGACGGCGACAATCTTTATATGTCGGCTGCTTGCGTCAGCATGCCCATTGCTTCCAGGTATGCGCGTATTCAGGCATACGGATACGGTATATACGGAATTTTGCTTAAGCTGTCTCCAATTGATGCTATCATACCTCAGCGACAGTGCAGTGACTTGGCTTGCGAAGCATAAGCCGTGAGGCCTGGCTTGACAAACTAGATGTATATTGCGAGCAGTTCAAAAAATGGACCGCAGTCGGTGCACGCTACAAGCTAGCACCGTTTGTCTAAGGAGGCAGGATTACATTGCCTCGCGCGGGGGAGACTTATGCTCATACTGATTTAAGGTTCAAGTCATGCCCCCAATGGAGGCATATTACCTTAAAGATCCTCATTGGAGGACGCTCAATTTTTGTGAGGTGCCCGAAGGTATTGAAAGACTTGAATCCTTTTACGAGCGTTTTCCGCGCTCGTACTCTGATGAACTCTCCGTCGAGAAGGATGGACCTGGCGTACTGTCGTACAAGACCCGGCATGTCCATCTTCAGTTGGGTACGAGGTTCCCAACTATCATGCAAAGGTGGTACCCTCGCCAACGAATGAGATAACTCGTTCGAACCCCTTTCGCTTCACGGTGGCTCGATAAATGTTCAACAAGGAACCGTTTTTCACCACTAGAATCCTCTAATGGGTGTGGATGACGAGGGAAATCGGGTTCGTCTAGTTCGCCAAACCCGAGTCAACATCGTGACTTAGATCACACCCTCGATTATTCAGGAAAGACATTAATCACGAGCGATCCCATCGTTTGCCAGTAAGCGGTGAAGGTCGATAATGTTTCGCGTGACCATTTGGAAAATTGCGCGCAAGTTGCGAGTGATCAAGTGGCAAATGAGCGGACGCGTCGGTCTCTTCAAAACGAGCTGGTGAAAGCTCGTCATTAGATCTCATCCTTGGAGGATGTAAAGGAAAGTCTGGTTTGAGTGAATCCGAGTCTGTTCCAAGACCAAAAGGGTTTGGCTCGGGACGGTCATGCTTTGACGGATACTCTAGACCGTTCCGGAGTAATCCGGATCGGAAGAAGTCTCGTATTGATAGTACGGTTGGAGACGACCAAAATTAAACGTAGGAAGCATACGCATACTTCGAGGCGGCTCGTTCGTGTACGTATTGCCTTGGCGATATAAAGAAAATACCATAAACGGTTTTTGACCGTGTAAAATTTATAATATTAATGAAACTTACCTTTTTCTACTTCTTCTGTTGCAAACAATGTAGAATTGCATAAAAGTATTGTTGATGAAAAAGACAAGATACGAAACCGGCCGATTTACCTGGAAAGTAATTTATAACTGCCCACATTTGTCACTACATGTTTTGGTAGCTTTACCGTAGACAGTAGGACTAGGTCATTAATTTGAAATGAAAGTATGTTTGCTCTTTCACTTTTGTCCAACTTCCGTTATGTCGGTCCACCGCATCAGCGATGGAATCCTGCACGAAACTGACCACTGCTTTTGTAGCCAGCAGGAAGTTTCCCGCTGGATCGGCTTTATTTTTGTATTCAGTGCGACCGACTCGCACTGCGGAAATGTCAATCTCTTTATAATTGAGTGTATTATCGTTCTCATGAATAGTGTTATTCTCGATGCCGAGTCTTTCAGCATCCTTGTCTTAGTCAGTAATAACATAGTTGTTATTACTGAGTTTGTCCATTTCAATGTTTATAAAATCAACATTGGCATCCTTCGCATTGACCGTAGTCAATGCCTGATGAGCAAGAGCTAGATTGTTCTTGCTGTAGCGAGTCCCTCCTCTTCTTGAATAAGAGTTTTTCTCAAACAAGGTGAGTATGCATGAATGGCTAAACCGATCACGAAAAACGGTGTCTGCTTTGTAGTAGCATGTACTTAATTGTTGATGGCAATTTCTACTATCGGCAAGAACTCGAGTAACCCCCTTTAACGTGGACATACCGCGAATTACCTCTTCGAGGATACGATTTGCACGTTCTGTCTGACCATCTATTTCAGGTAGGTCAGAAGTTGACATTTTCAACTGTGTTCCAAGAGATTGAAATATGCTGTGAATCTGGGGTCTTTATCTGAGATCAGTTCACAGGCAACCCATTGGGTGCAAAATATCGTGTTAGCAAAGACACGAGCTCAGCCTTTGGCTGTTGTCGACTCCGGGACTCCAATAAGATCGACTGTCTTGCTATGACGATCACCAAACACAAGAATATTATTGTACTTGAGATCGTCCTCGGGAAATCCGCAGACGAAGCTCATAGATACGGACTGCCAGCGTTCTGCCGAAACAGGCAGAGGCTGTAACGGAGCACGGGATGAAGCACTGGGCTTCACCCGTTGACAAACTTCGCAAACACGTATATAGTTACGGACGAACTCATACTGGCGAGGCCAGTAGAAGCCACGACTTATTGTGAGATAAGTCTTTTTCAAGTCATGATGACCATTTATTGGTGTATCGTGGCACCGATAGATGATGCGTAAACGCAAAAATGATGGGTGGGGATGACGACATGATTTGTGTCTTCAAAAAAAAATACTGTGTAAAGCAGTACACTAAGGATTGTTGTGATGAAATTTAAGGCAATGCATCAACCCTTTCCAAAGCGTCTTCTTTTTGATAGGCTCTTCTAACAGCACCAATTAATGTTGACGACTGAGCACTTATTATTGTAACAGTAGGCTTATCATCACTGTTGTTTCGCGCATCCGGCTTAAATCGGGCCGGCGCGGAAGGGCATATGCGACGACATTGATGAGTCCGGGTTAAAATTCCATGTAGAAGTTGTACTTCTCGAAGAAAGACAACCATCTCGCCATTCTTGGCAAGGGGTGCGGATTGTTTACCGCTATTCTTAACGAATTGCGGTAAACAATCTGTATAAACATTATACGTTCTATCACTCAAGAGATAGACCCTAAACTTAGCCAGTGCATATTTCATGGCATGGAGTTCCTTGTCATGCACTGGGTAATTGAGTTCGGCTGGTTGAAGCTGACGCGACCGATAGCAGACGACGCGCTCTGCGCCGCCTGTGTCTTATTGCGCTAACACAGTCGATTGCAAAATAGCTGGCGTCACAGACCACAAAAAAATGTCTGTCTTGGTCAGCAATCGCCAGGATTGGCAATTGCACATCAAGTTTTTTTGATACTCTTTAAGAAACAATGACAATTAGTGTTCCATGACCTTTCTTCATCTTTCTTTAACAAAGCAGAAATATATACTATCATTTCGGCATAATTGCGGGAGTACTAGTGTAAGTACGCCGCTGAGCCGATGAACTTTTGAAGTCCCTCTACATCGACTAGCATAGTCCAGGCGGTTATCGCCTCGATCATTTCCGGATCGGATCGTACACTGTGTCTTCCCACGATGCACCCAAGAAGTAGTATTTTGCTTGCAGCAAATATACACTTTTTGAGATTGCATACAACTTATGCTTGCGCATAAAAGTAAGACTTTGCGGACGTGTGTACAATGTACTTCAACGTCCAACTTCCCGCTTATAGCGAACGAAGATATCATCACAATAACTCGGTGCAAAATCCCGCACCGATCTCAACAGATTGGTTACACATCTGTTAAATGTCGCAGGGGCATTACCATGCTGCCCCTGGCATAACTAGCCACTCGCATAGCATATCGCTTGGGGTCCCTGGCTAAGCATGAAGATCTGATAGAATCCATCTATCAGATTCATTGACGAAAAGATAGTACTCGTTGACATACCATCAATGATTACGCCTTTTCGTGGTATCGGCATTGAAGCCCGTATCGTTGCAGCGCTCAATTAATTGAATGCATGCAAAACTCGCTACCGTATTGATGCTTTTCGCACACAGAAGGTCGGAGAGCTATGTGAGGAAGTTGACTCCCTCACATGGCTCGCGGCAATGCGATCGGCAAAGAGTTTGTCGATCGCTTATTGTATAGAGACAATGGCCACTGCTTCATGCCACAAAGTTTCGTACACGATATCAATTCGATTCATGTCAAGTGCAATTCACTAGGCAACTCGCACGGTACAGATTCTGGGAATACATCCTTAAATTCGATACAATCCTTATGTGATGGATATGTCATCAAAGACTTCCAAGATGGGAGGTATCGTGTTCGATTCGAGAGGACACTTTCGTCCATCGATGAGCTACTGAAAGCCCCTTTGGTCTTAGAAAATAGAACTGCCAACCGAATTTCGCCATCTGTGACAAGTCCTCAAATCTGCTTGACTTTCTCACTAAGCAAATCATGCAAGAACTGTTTCTGTTCAAGCGTTAGCAATTGGGTTATCTCCGAAGTTAACTTCATAGGCGCTATCAGATCAAGCGTATACGCGTACACTTGCTCCATTATTTACCAAGACATTTAATGTCTTAGTTTTCTCTATGGAACTTAATTACAAATGTGCCCGGAAACTGATGAGCACAGGTTTCTCAAGGCTTTTTCTCAAAGATTCTTGGGGCTTATTCTCTCATGTTATATTGGGGAGTATGGCTCTGGCTGTCGCTGCGCAGCCACAGCGAGATCCTCTTTGATCGACTCTCCATACGATTTAGGGCTTTCGCACTGTCTCTTATAGACTGGCATTTTAAACCTTCTTGGATGTTGCCTTTTAAGCAAGCATCCTTGTTTCGTGCCACTCAACATAATCAAGTTGTCGAACTCCGACACTGCCTGTGCTTGTGCACAGCCGTCGGGATCTAACTTCACAATATGATGGGTATTCACACTGTGGTCTTGTGCAATCGTGCGAATGACCGAATTACAAGTGAGGCAATTGCATTGGCGGCCCCTGCATCGAATACTGAGGGGTCCAAAAATGCAGGAGCGCAGTAGGAGCGGGATGCTTTACTGACGCGGACTCTGAAGCTACCCCTAAGTTCGGAGTTGTGGAACAAATAGGTAGCGTCGTTCCTGAGGTTTTGAAATTCAGGACCTCAACCCTGCTGGTCTATAGCGCTTAAGTAAAAGGCTATGACCAGGTGATGACCCTCCTAGCGGATTCGGGTGCATCACAAAATTTTGTGAAACTCGCGGCTCTAAGAAAAAACCCGACGATGTTTGAGTCCTTTGCCTGGATTGCAAGCGAGAAGAGGCGTGGGTTCGTTTAGCGAACGGCGCGCTCGTTAAGTCTGAGGAAATTCAGGTAGAACTCGCCTTCAGCTTTAGTGACTTCTCTTGTAAATAGAAATTCACAGTGCTAGGAATGGAGAGTCCGTATGACCTCATCCTAGGCATGCCATGGTTGGCAAAGTACCCGCCCTACTGGGGAAGACGTTCCCTCTAATCAATCTCTAGTAGGTACAGTCACTGGGATATTTCGCTAGAACTGCTTCAGCACTAACTAATCTCCACTGATAGCAGTGAATGTAAGCGCCTTTAATTACTTCACGTAAAGGACGCGCAGAGGAAGATTTTAATGTAGGTAAGCGTGACTTAGCAACTCAAGGTAAAACCAAAGGAAGGCTTAGTCTTGGAAAAAAATCTGCATTTGTTAAATTAAGTTTATTGTTTCTATTTCTTCTCAATGTCCTAACTTAATATGCCAATAAGAAACTATACATGGTGACTCATTGATCATCGCTTCTTCGCGCGCCTAGCACGATTGGCAAGTTGGTCTAAGAAATTAGAACGATCAATGAAAAGGACAGGCAAAAAACTGCCACAATGTAATCTGTACAGATAACAAACTATTTTTTCTTTGTCACCTCTCATAGGTTAATATATATGTAACGAACAAATTAATTAGAGGTCGGACGAACGCAAACAAATTTCGGGTGAAACGTTTCGGCTTCATCCTGAGCCCTGATGTTTACACGGGTCACTTGATGGATAAGTGCTGATTCATGCAGTTCGCGTGGTGATTGAAACTTGAGCTTGTATTAGAATGGAGAGTCAATCACCTAGATACAGCGGTATCATTTTGCGCGACTCATACCATGTTTGCGATCGATTGGCTCTAACATTACTAAGTAAAAGTAAACTTTACTGTAATGCAAGTGGAGTGCTGTCTATGTAACTCTTTAAATGTCTAAAGGCTGACTGTTGGGTTTGGCCAGGGCTACAGAGGCGTCTGTGAAATATTCAGAGCAAGTAATTCCACCAATGCAGCGATTAAAATAAAAGATGGGTTTACAGGGGCATATTATGCATGTTGTGCGTTGGACAAATTCCCAAGTCAAGCGAGACTGTGTCTTCTTCAGGCGCTCAAGCACTGCCTCGACGTTAATTTGAAAATAATTATACGGACCGTTAACAATTGTATCTGGGGAAGTCGTCGGGCCGCGTACAAATCGAGATTTTGTTCTACGCCTTCTAGTATTGACTCTGTAACACCAGAAGGGGTCATCCTGACAAATACTTTGATTGTCTTAAGCTGGTCAGGACAATTTCTGGTCTGTATTCAGGTATATAAAGTTTTAAGGCGGCGTCGCTTGTCTTTTAAATCAGCAAATAAGTATTACTGCTTGTGTTTCGTAGTTCGAAGGGACATTTCTAGTAGGTTTTATCGTCAGAGATTCGCAGACGTTGAGCCCTTGAGCTACATTCCAATCATATGTAAAGTAGCTTGCGCTCCAGCCTCTGTAGCGGTCGAGACGCATTGCATAGCTTTACAAAAAAGATCTGCCGGCATTAAAGCACTATACTGACTACGAATCGGAGGCTATAAATCGGTAGCTTGTCCCAAGCGAAGCGTGTGAGGTCTCACCACTTCCGTAAGATCTGCACTGTCATAGCAAAAAAAAAACGAGCAATGCGCCCAAAATTTATTTTGTTTACACATACTCGTTTGCAGTTAGAATTGAACTGCGAATCGATATAAGCGTGTCAATAAAATATCACATGTAAAGTTAACTGAGTGGATTATTTGGCAATGACGAAGTTGCCCAAGTAGTTAAACAGAACGTATACTATATCTTAAATCTCTTTGGAATGTATTTACCGTTACATTACAAGGATGTACTTGTAGGCTTCGACGTAGCACAAGGTAAGCGAGCTATGGACCAAACGAATGTCTACTCTCATGTGATGATTGCATACCTCGGAAGAAGGTGCTCATGCGCCTCGCAGGCTGGTTCTTGCCATCGCCCTTTAGGTAGGGAGTCCTCTTGCTAGACATCTTTGCCCCAGCAGGGACCCTGGCATAGTAGCAAGCCATCATATGGCTGCGTTTGCCGCATTTAAAACAGACCACGTCTGCATTGGCCAACTCCATGGGAGTTGCATCTGACCTCTCGACCGACGGCTTATACCAAGCTGTCGCCGAGGCACTGTTGTAGGAATGCTCCTCAACCAAGGCAATTTGGATTGCTTCTTCAATCGTCGACGGCACCTTTCTGA
>NC_090621.1:1751609-1773367 GCF_004359215.1 Bremia lactucae
AGCGACCTCACCCAACACACTAAGTACTCTGGTTAAGTGTCGTCACGGGAGCGGTAATCCGGCTCCTCGTGCGCACTTACCAAGTAGGAAGTAGTTTTCAGACTGATTTATATTTAATCGTATTAAATATAAATACCTATTTTTACCAATTAAAATGTCATCTCTATAGATAACACTTAATATGTATTGCGAGCGTATCTTTCTAGATACCTCGCGTAACGGATGACGCTAGCCGTCATCACGGATGACGCTGGGCGTCATCCCTCCTAATGTGAATGCACCCATGTGCATCACATACACAAGGGTTGGTCACAAATGTGCACCACACCCGAGTGCTGAGTCTAATTACTATTATTTAGTAATTGGCCATCCCCTTAAGTACACCAAGTGTACTTAACGGGGACTGTGTAAAATTAGGGCAGCTTCAGCCCGTTACAACGCCCCAGCTGCGATGTCTGCGAAAAAAACTGAACTACCTCACCTGCACTGTATCAGTGTAGGTTGGCTCGAATTGAAGTAGTACTAGCAAAAGGTGCCCCAATCTAGGCATCGCGATCAAGCACACTCAGCAATTCGCGGTGAGTGGGAGTGTTGTGATTTAACCGCTGAATGCATCATGTCAGGTACTGGTTTACTTAACAGTAAGTATCAGCAGCTACTGGTGATGATCTCAGGCGATAAAGTCGGATCCTTCTAGAAGGCTATAGGTGAAATGAATGGCTTAAAGGTAGCACCTTATTAGCGAACTAAGGACTATAAATTCAATCGGCTCATATTTTGCTTTCTCCTTCAAACACATCCAACATACAGAGCTGGACACGTAAAGACAACAAATTGCGTTAAATGTCATCGTTGCATTCTTGTGGCAAGTTTTGCGACCAATGTTCTGCAGCAGAAATATCATGTGTCTATCATAGCCTGCGCTATATCCTTTGTAAGGATGTAGGACTGCTTTTAAGCTTCGACACGATTCAATCTCTCTAATTTGAAAGTGAAATTACGTTCGCTTCTTTTCATGGAGCAAATCACTAATAGATAAGAAGTAACGCGACATAATATTTAAATTTCAAAGGCATTGATTAAAAGCTTGTCGAAACAAGCTATATAACTTTAATAATGCTAGTTTTGTTTGCGTATCGCAAAACTTCTATCAAGATATTAAAAGTTAGTCCGAAAATCAAGTTTAAAAAAGCTTTCTCAAACTGCTTCCAATTCTGATCATCACAACAAAGTGCACATACCTAGCTTGACGTCACGCAATAAAACTCGGCAGATTATCTACAGAAGGCTACCTTTATCTTTCTCAGCTTAAATATACAATCAATGAAGACAGATCACCTACTTCATTGCTAGTTATTCTTTGTCATGAACTTGGTAGTTCTTCCCCGCAGCTTTAAGCTGTCTGAGACTAATGCGCAGCTTTTTGTTATCGTTCATCGTTATCTGTTTGTAACAGAGCACTGCCGATGGCAAAATCCGACGAGTCACAGACGCTAAAAGGCCAATTTGGATTTGGCAGAGCCAGAATCGAGGCATGGAAACGACTATCCTTAACTGCTTTAAAAGTACCGTTCTTGGTACTAGTCCAGCATCAATCTGTGTCCTTTTAAAATCATTGAATAATGGCCTAGCCATATCAGCGTAATTGACGCTATATTTGTGGAAGTAGGTGGTGAGGCCCGACAACTCAAGTCACTTCTTTCGGTTCTAAGGAAACAGCCAATCAATTATGACTTTTACCGTGGTGCAATCAGCTCAACTGCCTCGCTTTCCAATGAAGCACCCTCAAAAGGGAATTTTTCTGCGCCAAAAATACATTTGGATGCATCGGCAGTCAATATATTTGGACGCATTCACTCAAGCGCTGCTCGCAAATGGGCTATGTGGTTTTCCAAATCCAACCGACTTTGCTCCGCACGACTATAGACGAAAATGCTAACAAAATAAGTCTGTGCATCCCCTCGATGAGGGCGAAATAGATGCGTTACTAGACGATTTAATGCATTCGGGGCGTTGGAGAGCCCTTGTGGCATAACCAACCACTCCCATAGCAAACAGCTTGGGGTGCTCGCTGCTGTAAGCAGGATATCACGAAATTACATGAGCAATTAGTTATAACCATCGATTACGTCAGGTACACCATACATCGTACATCCCACCATGTTGTTATGAAGGACACTTTTTAGGAATGGGGGTTTGTGCTGGTATAGTTGTAGCATTAAGCTTATTATAAGCATGTACAATGCACCATTTATGATTAGACTTTTTGACACAAGATGTTGGTGTCGAATGGGGAGATCTACAGTCGTTCCATTCTAGCCTCGTGCTTAGCACGGAAGAAAACGCCAGTGACGTCGCACTATTCCTTTGGTAATGGCCACTGTCGTGTAACACAGTATTTGGTTCCAGGAACCAAGTCAAATTATTGACGGACAAATCTATCTGGAGGTAAGACCGATGGCGGATTGATACAACCAAATCTTAGTATTCCTTAACTAAGGGGTAGAATGGATCCATGGGATCTTTAAAGATCGATGATCTAGTTTGCACACCAAGTGCAGCTTTTGTGTCCTCCAGGACGGCTTCATTCAGAAACGAAGATGAGTTTAGCTTAATATTTAGTCAAATAGTCACCATCTCAGATAAGTTACCAGCCTTTAAGGCTCGGCCGAGCTCATCAACAGACATTTCGTCTAGCTTTATAAGAGCATGTAACGAAGGGATTGCCTCAGGCTAACTTTTTCTTCGATGAAATCTGTCACACCATTTACGAGCGTATGCAACTGCTCGCTCGTATCACAGTGTGACGTTATAGGCGCTTCGCGTCTCTAATGTCTCGAAGACGAGACAATGCATCTCTAAGAGGCCGAGACACCCACATCCCAAGTTTCCCAACATTTATTGGCTCTGTACTAGAGCTGGTTTCCAATCCGACATTCGAGGAGTAGTCATGTAATTCGATTTCTTTGTCTTGTGACTGATTACGTTTTACTTCACGTGCATTAGAAGGTTTCGACCCGAAATGCCCTGACACTTGCCAATACTGTCACAACTGACACTCGGTATGGTGCCACCTCGGCCTAACACACTCGGTAGACTTAAACGTGCCACTTCACGTATCTCAGGGATATTACATCCTTGATGACTCGGCCCTAGGTCTACAATGCTTTCAGCATTCAGTTTTTCGTTATTGCAACGAGTGTCACTCGACGAGGAACGTTTCCTGAGCCGGACTCAAGACTTATGCTTTCAACATTAAAGTCAATGTACTCAAACATTCCAATGCCGAGTACACTGACAGATTCGGTCAGTGATTCTCACCAATAGCCCTTTTGTTGCCTAGCAAAGGTGAATTCATGACTTTTCAAAGCTCCGCTTGAAACATTGCGCGTTGCACCTAAGGTCTTAGACCTTCAACGATATATGGCTCATGGCGTTTAAGCCAGGACATACCAATAATGATATCATATCTCGAATCCAAATTGCGAATAAGACAGCGTTCCGCACTGTCAAAATCCAGAAACTTAAGCTTTAAGGACTTTAGAAACAGTGACACGAGTCCTTGTTGCTAAGCGAACAGCGATTATATCACCTTCATGCGCTTTGAGCGCCCCAGCATTTTGCTGATTCCCTTTAATGGAAAGCCGTCGAGCATAATTTTAAGACGCTCCTGAGTCAATTAAAATTGATTATTGCTTATTAAAACATTTAAAGTCGCCTGAGCAACTAACAAGGCTAGAAGGTCTTTTAATATTCTAATGCACAAATAAAGCTCGAACGAGTGCATGCTCAGGTCTCTTCAGCAATTGTTGACAACTTTTTGGCATTTTCTCTTCCAATAAGCTCTATCAAAACGTAAAAGGTAGATGAAAACGCAAATAGGTGAACGTGCTGCTCATTTGATATCTCATGAACCAACGAAAGGAATATGCATTGTAGTAAGAAGCTTCTGATCGATTTGAAATTACAATTATATAACGAGAGTATATTATTGAACTGACAGTTGACTTCTGTGAAAGGCGTATTAGAGAAATAACCTTAAAAACCAAACATTAACAGGTTGTTGTTTATTGCAGATCACAAATCGGTTCGCGACCGGCTTTTGGTCTTTTCCACCCTCCGCTTAATTGTTGGCTCTCTAACAAATAACATTAAAAACTATATATGTTCAATTTAGCCGTATGTTCCATCCACGAATGAGTTCACTCCCAAGATGTCTGTATAAACATCCACAGGAATTCATTTTTGCCAAAATAATTGTCTTTTTATGAAAATAAGCGCAATAACCAAGATAAAAGGCTTCTGAATGAGGCAAGCATCCACACTTCTTTAGTACAAAAGTCGATGCTTCGGCTCAAGTCCTTAACTTTCTATGCTCTAGTCAAATTTAACATTCATCTGCAAGGCTCTAAGCCGTTTGTGATATACAGATCACTTGTCTTTATGCATTGCGACTCAGTCGCCGCATCTCTCTCAGATACTGGCCCGATGGCTTTCATTTTTCGCCGAATACAATTTCGATGTGAAATATAAGCCTGGCGTGCATGATGCTTTGGCTGACGCGTTATCACGCAGGCCGGATTATGAACTTTCTAATTTCAGACTTTAACGTTACTCATTACCGGATTAATTCGTTCCACTTACGTCAAGGATGACCAGTGTGTAGCTCTGCAACGAGCGCTACCTGAAAGCTAAGCTCAATCGCTTTGGCTACAGCGATGGCCTGTTATGGCATCAGCTGTCACCTTGTGATCCCTTGAGAACCTATGTGCCTCATGACACAGATCACAAGTTGATGATCCTTTACGAGCTCCATGCTTCGCGTGAAAAGACATTCTTACGAGTGTCAGAAGAATTTTGGTGGCCACATCTCTATAGATGGGTGGCCAACTATATTCGCTCTTGCAAACAGTGTCAGCGCATAAAGCCTGCACTGTCCAGCAGTTAAGAGCACTGAGTCCGAATTGTCGGCTCATTTGCGCGCGAGTCTAAATCAACTTTCTATCGACAACGGCAATTTGCTTTATTGCACAGATGCTGCGGATACTTCAAGCATCGTTGTTACCCATAGTATACTGAATTCTATGCCAACCGTCTCACACACCCACGCGTTCCGTTAACGCTACCACTACGTGGTCTAAGGCTTAGTGGGGCAGAATTAGCCGATAGACTTGCTGGTATTAGCCCTGTTACCGTTCGGAAACAAGTCAGCGAATTTATCGCAACGTCATTAAGTGACTTAAGGCCTGTGCGTGAAGTAATGGCTGATAGCCAAGACAAATAGAAAAAAAGCGGATGCCAAAGGCATAACTTGTTTTAATTGTTATGCGGTCGGAGACCGAGTTTTGATAAACGCTAAAAACCTACCTTCAAGCTTGGTTTCTGCGGTCTTAAAGACCAATTGCGCCTGCGCTTTATTGGGCCATTTACATTCGTGGCCAAGCTTGGCCTAGTTTACATGCTTATCCTTCCTCGCAAGCTGCGCAACACTCAGTGTTCTACGTGGGCTTGGAGTGAATAGATATTGACTGTGACCTTTTTCTTTCGGAGGGAATAAGTCTCCAGGTGCCTGTTGAATTAGGTTCCAAAAAAAATTAATTGCACATTGATTATTTTAGTAGACAATTGATACGTGTAGGCGCTTATACACTTGGGAAATAAATTTCGGATGGAACCAGCTACTAGATGGTTCAATTAGTCTTTCGTCCCTATACTCATGTTTGACAAACGATTTGCACGTCAGAATCGCTACGAGCTTCCACCAGAAACTCCCTTAGTTCTACAGCTTGACGACGAGCTTATATCCTCCGAGGATTGCTCGCTCTTGCTTTTTATCGAGCGGGCCAATAATTATGACTCAGGGTCTGGTGTCCTGCGCAATGCAGCTAAACATCCGCGGCACCACGTTCTGGAAACGGATTTGGAGCCCGACGAAATTCGTCTACACGACGAGGCGTGTAGGTGTCGCGCTCCTAAACTCATTCTTCGATGGATTGTGACTTCTATAGTATATATATCTCATTGTTAAGGAAATTGCTACGAGTCTAGGACTTACGCTTAGTTGTCATCAGACATAGGAATGCAAAACACAAATGAACTGTTAGCTGTTTTATTCCAAACTTTAAACAGAAATAAAGCGAATGTTGTCACTGGGTGTCAACAATCTGATAGGGGAGAGTGTAATGGGGCATACGTCGGTTGGTGCAACCGTTGTTCTATTACATTTTATTAAGGGGTTTAATGCCCTTTTGTTTAATTTATATATATATATATATCATTTATCACTAAAATCCCATTTAGTATGGGTGACAATAACATATGTGGCAGCCGTCAGATGTTAATATGGCGGCAGAAATTTATTTCAATTTAGTCAGGGGAAGGTGCAAGCTTAAAAATACTAAATAAACCCCTTTGATATTTCAGTGTCTAGTGCTTTCCTAAGGCTTGCGCATTGATCTACGAGAGAAATAACCTTTCTAAGGTATATATTCTCGGGCAGTAATTGTCACCTTGATTCTACGAGCGGCTGAATCGTTTCGATTAATTAAGCTCTGTGAGCTTGTACAACTCACTGAGTTGTTGCATCTTTTAGCTTCATAAAACTAAGTGATTCTCTGAGTCTTTAAGTCTTGCTTTAATTTAAAGTGCGACGTAGCTCCGCTACATATCAAAAGTAAAGGATATGCTCGCACACCAGACGCCTAAGTGTCGTAGCTTTTGTTATCGTACAAGTTGGTGTGAGATCAGTTTACACATGAAGGCGAATACTGATGAACAAAACTTTTCTTGGGCACCAATTATCATAGTAGTCCCGAGTCTTCTGACCACCACGTCAAGTCCAGCTTGTACATACGTGCTTGCGAAGTTTGTCAACGAGTGATTTCCAGTACTTCATCTTGTGTGCTCCGTTGCAACCACTGCCTGTTCTGGCAGATTTTTCGCAGTCTGTATCCATGGACTTCGTCTTCGGATTCCCCGAAGACAACCACAAGAACAATGTATTCTTGTTTTGCTGATCGTTTCAGCAAATAATACATCTTGCATCAGTACTGGAGTCGACCTCAACCAAAGACTGTGCTCGTGTCTTTGCTGTCACAATATTTCGACTTCATGGGTTACCCGGTAAACTGGTATCAGATCGAGAGCCGAAATTCACGACGGAATTTTATTGAAATGTGTTCGAATCGCTTGACACATAGTTGAAAATGTCAACTTCAGATCATCTTTAAGTAAATGGTCAGACGGAGCGTGCAAGCCGCATCCTCGAAGAGAAACTTCTCCGATACGTCCACGCTTTGAAGAGTTGGAGCGATTTTTTGCCGATGGTACAATTTTCAATTAACAATTCAGTGCATGCTTTTACAAAGCATACACCATATTTCGTGAATTGTTTTCGCCACCCACGTTTACCCACCTTGCTTGAAAGTGACTCTTATTCAAGGAGGGGAGGGACTCGCTCGAGCAAAGAACCTTCTAGCTCTTGCTCGTCACGCATTAGCCCTAAATTCATTGCGAAGGATACCAATGTTGACTCAATAAACATTGAAGTGGACAAAGTCAGCAATAAAATAATGCTAGTACTTACTTTGACAACGATACTGAAAGACTCAGCATCAGAAATAATATTATTAACGAGAACGACAATACTCTTAATAATAAAGAGATTGATAACTTTGCAGTGCGAGCTAGGCGCACTGAAAGCAAAAATAATCCGACTTAGCAGATGCTTTTGTTGCTAGAGAAACAGTGGCCAGATTCGTACAAATTTCACAGCTGAAGCGGTAGACCAACAGAAACGGAACTCTTACAAAAAATGGAAAAGCAAACATACTTTCATTTAATGTTAATAACCTAGTCCTAGTGTCTACGGTAAACCTACCAAAACACGAAGTGAAGAATCTAGGCAATAATAAATTACTGCCCAGATAGCTCGGCTCGTTTCGTGTATCACATCGCCAAGGCATACTTACACTTTCGAGCTGCCTCGTGGTATGCGTACGTATCCTACGTTTAGTGTTGAGCGTCTCGCCATCAACATCCGTACGATGCTTCTTCCGATTCCGTATTACACCGGAACGGTCTAGGGCATCCGCTGAAGCCTGATGATTTTGAGCCAAAGCCATATTGTCTCGGAACAGAGTCTGATTTTCTTGAGCCAGACTATCCACTCTTCCCCAAAGAAAGATCTTCTGACGAGCTGCCACCAGCTCGTTTTGAAGGGACTGATGTGTCTTTTTGTTCGCCAGTTGATCAGTCGCAAGTTGCGCACAATTTCTCAACTGGTCACGAGAGACATTTTCAACCGTCAAACGCTAACTCGCGGCGACAGGATTGCTCGTGAACATAATCCTCCTTTAAATAATAAAGTGTGTGATCCTCATCACGATGTTGATTCGGGCTTGTCAAAGGAGTCGAACCTGATCTTCCCCCCCCCAGATCTATTGATGGATTCAGGTGGTGAAAAGCGTTTTCTTGTTGAAAGCTTCTTAAGCCGCCGCGAGACAACAAGGGTTCGAACGAAATATCTCGTTCGTTGGCGAGGGTATTCACCCTCGCATAATAGTTTGCAACCTCGTTTTCGACTCATTTTGGACGTTCCGAGTCTCGCCTTGCAGTACGATGAGACCAATCTTCCTCGACAGGAGGCCTAACGGATAATGAGCGCTTCTCGCGCTCGTAAAAAGATTCGAGGTTCTAGATCCCTTGACACACCTCGCAGGATTCAAGTGTCTTTCAATGTGGATCTTTAAGAGAATATGCTTTGTTACGGGCATGACCTACACCTTCAAAACAGCATGGACATGAGTTCCCTATGAGAGGCAAGGTATCTCTGCTTCTTTAGACAAACGGTATAGCATATAGGGTGCACCGACTAGTGTCCGTTTTTAGAACCGCTCACAGAAATCGTTTAGCTTGTCAAGCCATACCTCACGGCCTATGTTTTGCACATTCTGTTCATAGACTGTCCAGGCTTGGAACAAAGGCCCGCCATCCTTTGCCCGTTTAGAAGAGTACCACTTATGCTGGAAAAAGGCATCGATGAAAAATTCCGTCTCATCCTCACCAGGCTTGTGAAGCCTGGATTAATCGAGTAACGGAATAGGATTTCGATCGTTGGTCGTATAAGACCAACGAGCTATGCTATCCTTAGAGGACAATCAAGACCTCTTTTAATAGCGAATTCCAACGTATTGCGCTCCCTCTCCTGTTGGCTCATGTTAATGTTAATGTTTACTTGGCCCTTGGAGCGATCCCTAGAATCACTCTTCTCCTGGTGATGCAAACTAGAACCACAGCAGCACTCTCCCATTTGCGACCACTTAGTGGTGACGCATAATAACGTCACCGGAGTGGTCATGGACCACGAAGTCATCTGATGATGACTCCTCACCAAAGAGGTCTTACGAGTTGAAGAGCCGCGTCCTTAACTCTCTGTTGTCACTTTAGAATCTAGAGTTTCAACGAACTCGGCCCCCTGTAGCCGCATTAGCATCTACTGTAACATTCGCACTGCAAAGATCCATGCAGCTGCCAGCTTTGCGGCCTCACGAGCACGCGCACAGACTTGTTTGTCGTAATGTTGATTTTGACCAAAATCAATAAATATAATAAAAAATGTATTTTGATTAAAACCAAAAATGCAAAATTACAGGGTTCGACATGTAGTATTTCCTGTCACCCTATAAGAGAATTAATAAATATTATTATCTACGAGAGAAAATAAATAATGAAGTACAAAATTATTTAAATAGTTCCGATATTACTAAATTTGGTAATATTGATGCAACAAGACATTAGCTCTATTGATTGGTTGATTTTAATCGAGATCAACCCTGCCAATCGTTATAAGACTCGATTGTGCGGTGCGCAAGGAGACGCCATACATACTTAGCTATTAATCTAATGAGTTCAGTAGTAGATAAGAGATGGTTCCGTAGGTAACATAATATATTAATACAGATTTATTTTTTCTCTATTCTAAAGCCTTCGCCTAGACCTTTAACTAAAGATTCTTTACTTCATAAGATACCTTCCTCTATACCTTTGTGTACATGAAGTCTCGATGCACCTAACTACCATGTAATCAGTGTATGGCTAACTCTACTGATCAATACTGGTAAAAGGTGCCCCGCTACACAAGTATGAAGGTTTCTGTTCATTTTATAACCTTAGAATGTGCATTTATTGTTTTGATAAGTTTGTTTAGTGCACTACACATCACGATTCGCTAAGCTAACCGTAAATAAGACGAGGATGTCTGGTTGACGGCTCTGGTGACATGAAGGTCACCTGCATCTCCCATTGTGTACAATTGAAAAGCTGCTGTCCTATGACAATGGACAGCTCTTTATGCGAAATTACCTTTCAGAAGGGCTGTTGCACTTGCATAAAGATCTCTTTCTTTAAATGTGTAGCTAAGATGCCATTTTCGCTCCTAGAACCTCATCTATACTAAAAAGATTTGTCATTAGCTATCCGACAGCTCTTGTGGTACTGTTTATAATTTTGAACGAGGGCATTCTTGCAATAACGTGACGGGGCACCCTTTGCTAGTACTGATAACAGTTCTAGTCAACCTACCCTGATTCTGAAGGTGGCGCCTCGACTACTTCACGTATCATAAGTGGAGAGAAAGGTTCTAAGTAGCTTAGAAGTCTTAGTTACTAGACAATAATTTGAAGGCTTTTAAATACAGATAATTAAACTGTATTAATATATCAAGTTTCTAAGTAAACATCTTCTTCTAGTACTAAATTCAATATAAATAATATTTAACTATGTATGGCGCCTACTTGCGCACCACACAATCGTGTCTTGTGACAATTGGCGGGGTTGATTAAAACTTAAATTAACTAATCAATAGTACGGATGAGTAATTGCGTAAATATTATCATTTAACAATATAGGAACTATTAAATTAAATAATAAAATTATGATTTTCATTTTGCAGTACAACCCGTATAAATTGAAAATGATTGGACGCCTTTTACTGATAAAATTTAGAGGCTATAATTTAGACATGTGTATTACTTCCCCGATACTTTAATTGTTCTTATTTTTTGGAGGGATGTTGTTATAAAAGAAAGACCTCTCCTCCCAATCCCCAAAAGACAACAACTCGGCAGCACATTAATAATGCCTCTGGGAGGAGCGCGCCACGCCACAATGGCAAACGATGTCCATGTGGCTCTCTCAAACATCACACTGAGAATACCGCACTGACTCAGGCTCATCTTGTCAATTGGCTTCAGGACAACTATCAGCTGAGGGTCAGCCAGGAGACGGTCTCCAGCACGCTGAAGAGGAAGGCGAACCTTCTTCAGCTTTCAAAAAAGAGCAACATGTGAGCCAAACCCAGCGTGTAATCAAGTATCCACTAATAAAATCAGCTCTGCTGGCTTATTTCAATGCCTACTGGTATCGCATCAATCTCAGCGGAGACCTTGTCCGTGAGAATGCAGAGCGGATTCTGGACCGTCTTCGTCCAGGACATGAACCATTACAGTTTTCCAATGGATGTCTGGAATCCTTTAAAGCTCGAATTCCTATCGCTTTTTTGGAGAAAGCGGCTCGGTGGACATAGTTGCTGTGGAGAATGCACTTTCCCTCCTACGTGGGATCCTGAATCAGTATGATTGGAAGGATATCTACAACGTGGATGAGACTGGCTTGATCTATTCGATGCTAGGTAAGGACTGAAAATCTACAACATGGATGAAACTGGCTTGTTCTATCGGATGCAGGTAAATACTCTTTGGTGTCTAATACACCTCTTCTGTTTCAGGCTGGCAATTCGCTTGCAACACGGCAGTTGGGGTGGCGGAAGCAGAACAAGTAACAGTAAACTGTGGCTGTCTGCTGCAATGGTAATGAGTACGACAAAATCCACGTATGAATCATTGGCAAGTACGCCACTTCTCGCTGCTTCCGCTATGTCAAACTCCAGAACCCTGGCTGTCAGTATCGCAGCAACACGAAGATCTAGATGGCATAAATAATCTTCGTGGAGTAGCTGAGGGACTTCGATCGGAGGATGGCAAGCCGCAAGGTGCTGCGGATTCTGAACAACTGCAGTGCACGTCCCGCTTGCTGATCTACCGCAGCGGATCACACTTCGCAAAACAACAATTAACTTCTTTCCGCCCAACATGACGTCAAAGCTTCAGCGCTGCGACTAGGAATCATACGCAACCTCAAGCATCGTATTGGCACAGCTTCAACCGTTTGCTCCTTCAGGATCTCGAAAATGGTGTCATTGAGCCGGCAAAGATTAACATTCTTCATGCTATTCAGATGTCAGTCTCATCATGGGCTGACGATGTCCGCACTGAGACCATCCCCAACTGTTTCCAGCTCTGAAAAATCCGGTCAGAACCAGCTGATGCTGCATTTGTCCACGAAGAGCAGTGCCTTGACAATGAAGTCATAGTGGAACTTGAACATCAGACTGGACGATTCAGGATCCCAACCCAATGGACATCCGCAACCTGCTAGACTATCCTGATGAGCGGATTACATCATACATTCCAGACATGGATGACATCAATGAGGACCACCTTCCGACTCAGCGTGAGGACGAGCAGAATGACAGCCAGGAACTGCCTAAGATCACTGTTGTGCATGCTCAGAAAGCACTCGAGTTGCTTGAAACATTCTGGCTGCAACAGGATGGTGATGCCTCAAGTCAGTACAGCAGATTAAGGACAGGGTTGGACCAATCCGCACAAACCAAATGGTTCAGCCTGACTTACGAGATTTCTTTAGACGTGTTAGAGTAGTGCTTTAGATTATTTACAGCATCTGATGGTTTTTATCGGGAAAGATTACATAAATAAAAATTTAGAAAAACGGAATCTCAAATTGCATTTAATAATAAATCTACAGGGATTTTAATATTTAAGTGTGTGCCAGGTAAATTATTAGCTTAAGGAATGTGTTAATCAACAAAGTATTATTTAGAAAGGTTCTTTTGTATGCTCCTTTTTAAAAAAAAGATTATCTGGATCGACCTCAATTCTTTTAAAAGTCACAATATGCCCCTCTTTCTCATACATAACATTGACCAGACTGAACATTGTAACCAAAACATTCAAACGGTTCACGCAACAGCCAAAATGACAAAATAAAGTTAATAAATCTTTGAGCTGTCGATATTATATATGTATTTTAGCTTGTGATGATGTCATTTCTCGCAGCTCGCTGAGACTGAGGTGGCAACGTCTTACGGGATGCTTCATCTATAAGCGACTACCGTGATGATACATAATGTTTTAAGTTGTCTATATTCGTGACAGCAAGCGCTTCCTTATTGAATTCTTCAAGTTTCTCTTGTTCACTTAATTCCTGCAATACCTGCGCCGTAATTTTATTGCAAATGTCTGCATTTATATCGTCGAAGAGCTCAAATTTGTTGCGACCTAATCGATTGTAGGCACTTGTCGACGAACATCGCAAAAGAGCGCGTCCTCAATCGAATCGTGTGGCGAGGACAACGGCCATCACTATCCTCGCATCACATCGGCTTTGTATCGCGAAGAGCTTGGACACTGTCGTCCGTCGGTTCTTTGATCCAGAATCCTTGTAGGCAAAGCTCAGATTGATGCCATGAGAGAGCAATCTCGACGTAAACATTTCACTGACCACCATCAAAGACCGAAGTCACGTGATCAATCGCAGCGCCGTCAGATTTGTACACGCCAAAGAGTAGGAGTTGAAACGATTTGGCATTGGTAACAGCATTTGATGGATCCATGCAGTAGGTTTCAATACTCGAATAAATTGAGTCGTGCTGTGTCATTCCCGTGCAAAACATCGACGGCTATAATACGCAGTGCAATGCGATAATCCCTCACATATTTTATAGGAAATTAGCCGAGTTTACGTGGATAAAGAGGGGCATATTGTGAATCTTGAAAAGTAGGGGTAGAATTAGAATTTCGAGTCAGAAGAGGGGTATTTAAAGAAATGTCTCTAATAATAAGGATGATAATATTGTACTTCTTTATTTAAATCCTCTTCTAGGTAATAATATTTATTTTTCTTCTTACAAAAAAATACATTTATGTAACGGGGCACCCCGTTACAATTAATGCATTAGGCAAGCGAATGTGCTGTGAAGAGTAAGTGGGACATTCTTCGGAGCTTAGTATGAAAATTCGTTTTACTCAACACTTCCATATTATCTTACGAAGATGGGGGCAGAGCTGACAGCGGTCATACAGAAGACAAATTCTTTCGAACTTTGACGGAATCATGCAGTTCTAATTTACTGAAGGGTGTGCAAACACCCTTCAGTGAATTACGGTGCTTCGTTTCCGTCGTATATGAAGCTTCGCAGCTACCGTGACGCATCACCCTCTTTGTAGCATTAGCGATAATAAGTTATATACCACATGGCAGCCCGTTTCAAAATTATTATTAATTATTAGAGGTATAATAAACTTTAGTGAATTACTTCCCGGATACCCCCCCCCCTCTTTGCTAAATTGCACCCCCCAGTCACACACCCGATTAGCTACATCTGTGTCATAAGAGCAGTGAAATGGTAGCATCACCTTGGTAACTAAACACTTCCGCATAAGTAAAGTTAAATATTATTCATCGTTTGCTTAAACCCCTAAGTCCAACAGCTTCTGCGACCCATGTCAGCTCAACCACTCCCTCGTGCTCGATTTGCTGCCCTTTCTTGCTACTTTTTTATGACTTGCCAATCAAGTGCGGGGCTCTTGGCCTTTTCTCACCTGTTAAAAACAGCACTTATAACATCACCGAACGTAAACGCGGTTCCTGGCGTGCACGGTCAGTCACTAATCTCCTGCAGATAATTTGGGTGTGTGTCTGGGGGGGGGTATCCGGGTCTACCGGGCCCGCTGCCTCTGCAATATTTGGAATAATAAAGAGTCTGCGGATATGGCTAATGTTCGTTAAAAACGGAAGCTTCGCTTAAATTTCGCCATGTTTAAGGCCTTAGGACAGTTACGTTCGGCATTTATGCCACAAAACAAAGAAAGAAACCTAGCCGATATTTCAGTGCTTCGGTTAACCGTGCAATCACGGCTCGAAGCCACACTGAGGCTGCAGATCCTATAGATCCACCTAATCCTACTTGTTTTGGTGGGAAGCGTCGTTTGACGCGATTTGACCTCGAGCTTGGCGCTAAAAACGTAAACGGCTTACGGGCAATCTTGCCGAATGTTCACAGCATTCGTAAATGCTGCTGTCTCCATGTTGTGAGCCATGATAGAAGTTTGGATGGGCAATAATGCGCCATCATCCTTCCTCATGAGCTCGTTGTCCGCATCACAACTATGAGGTGACGGCAACGGTGTCGACCCATTGTAGTCGACAATGAGCGACGGATCAACATCCTCACTGTCAAAGTGGGATGGATCCTTTAGCCCTGTTAACGCGACAGCAACAGTAGCTGTCGGCATTTCGACTAAGGCATTAGACGCGGCCGGCGAATTATCGCGGCGCGTGTGTTTAGTGTGAGGTTGAGTGGGCGTCTTCGCAGACGACCTACCAACGTGGCCCCTTTGAGGTGGCATCTTTGGCGCCGTGTATAATACACAGGTCGCTAGAGTGAATCAGATAACTAGCTGCGCGTTAAGCAGATCGCATTTCATCCTTCCTCTTTGACGAATTTAAAAATGTAGATTTGTTCTTAAAGGGGGATGGTGTAACGGGCTAAAGTTGCCCTAATGTTACACAGTACCCTATAAGTACACTTGCAGTACTTAAGGGGATGGTCAAATACTGAATAATAGTAATTGGACCCAGCACTCGGGTGTGTTGCACATTTGTGACCAACCCTTGTGTATGTGATGTACATGGGTGCATTCACATTAGGAGGGATGACGCTTAGCGTCATCCGTTACGCGAGATATCTGGAAAGATATGCTCGCGATACATATTAAGTGTTATCTATAGAGATGATATTTTCATTGGTAAAAATAGGTAAATATATTTAATTCTATTAAATATAAAGCAGTCTCAAATGTACTTCCTACTTGGTAAGTGCGCACGAGGAGCCGGATTACAGCTCCCGTGACGACACTTAACCAGACTACTTAGTGTTGGGTGAGGTCGCTGACGCGCCCACCACAACTACCTCACTGCACGCAAGAGAAGCAGATTAAACCGCTTCCTCGCTGTGCTAGGGTTTTTGTCTAAGTAGAGCGTGGCCGCATTACGACGTGCCCGCCTACATACTACAATGCTCTCGAAGTCAACTTAAAATTTTACTTATGGCCAGACCGTTTAAATTTGATATTCAACCTTTTGTGAAACAATACAATATTATGCAAACTCTTATGTAAGCCATCAGATGATATCACTCATGACGGTTCGTAAATTGACAACTTGTTGAAGGGATCACTGGATACCCCATCACAAACGACATATGGGTCAATTACAGCGCCGTCTTGATTAAAATACCCGCGACATGGTCGATGGTAAGCGTATTAATGATTTAAAAAACTCATTAGCGGTTTTAAAGCAAGTGAAATTCGACGTCATTTTTGTCATGAGGTACGTTTACCAAAAAGCTGAGGTACATATACCGGCACCTCAAATCAATTTGGTCAAGCAAGATGGATGAATAATAAAAATAGTGTCTTAAATGTTGCTCCCAGGTTGCTTTATTTGTACACTTTGTTGAATCCTTTTTTAAAAACAATTTGCTGCTCTACCCCAATGTACCATGGTACGTATGATAGCTTCACGCCATCCTTTGCTCTTGTTGACGCTTGCGAAGTGCAACACGAACCTTAGTCTGATATAGTCATACCGCCATTGCATGGAAGAATGATTTCTCCTGTCGAATAACTACAGAAAACGCTTTCCGATTGTCTGCAGTTCGGTCATCACAGCCTGTCATTACTCTTTCATCCGAAGGTTTTTAAATTGTCGCTTAATAAATCTTAATCACGTAATCGATCATGGGCTGGGAATCGTACTTGACTTCTTTGTCGACATTTGGCTTCTTTTGTGGACATTACTGGCGCATCCTGTAACGATGGTTTCATCAAGAGAAGGCGTATGGCGTTCTGTTGCTCATCATCGAGACCGCGCAGTGCTAAGAGACACGTAGTCCTCTTTATAATGAATGCGCTTCAATCTCGACAGCCTTTCATTTAATAATTTGAGCATAGCCGATACTCCTAAAGCGGTGCTGCTCGCCAACTGTGACGGCACACTGATTATTTTTCTTTACGGCTTGTAATTGAGCTTTCACGACTGATGGAAAAGCGTAAACAGACTTCGCTCCATAAGCTTGGTCTGTCTATGCTTCCTCATCCGTCTTCGAACGATTCATCGGATGGATAATGTCAAGTTGCGGAATTTTTAAATAAACATGAAATGCAATAACATGAAAGCAGCAGCCATTGTAAGAAATGATATGCTGCATCCTAGTATTGTAACGGGGTGTATCGTTACATGAAATTAACAATAAAATATTGTTAATTAATATTATCCAAAAGGTAGATAATATTTGGAGGAAATTACTTTAAATAGTAATTTCCTGAATTCTTATCCATAAATAGGTATAGACCATTATGTCTATTTATTCCGCAGACTAATCAGCTGTAGAAGTAATCAAAGAGAGTTACGAGATAAGATAGATAAGAATTCATTTACATGTTTAGTATTAGTTTATAGTTAAGACAACATTTACAAAGATAGATTAACAAGACACTTAACTAGATTAATACAGTTTTCATTTTACACTCTTAAGCTAACTTGCCTTAAGAGAAGTCTTCCTCTATACGTACAGTGTACGTCACTTAACGAGAGGCACCACTCACATCTGAAGCAGTGTGAAGTGGACTTGTACTGAAGCAGTACAAGTCGCAGTGCCCCGTTACAAGTATTATTTCCGCGCGGAAATCCGGCGTCTGGCGTTGGGGCAGTTTGTTTGGGAAAAGCCTGCGCTTAAATCGCCTATCCAGCAAACGAATGCCAAACAAACTCTTGCCAAGCCCGCGACAATTTCTCGAAATGCCACCCGACCGGCTGTGAGCAATGAATCAGCTGCAACACCAATCGGCAACTCAAGTACAAGTAAACCGGCGCTGATACAATCCGTAACGCCTTCGCCAGCTTCAGAGCATCATGCACAGCCTGTTGGCCCATCCTTTCCGTTCCCAGCTGCCCTGTACTCACTCGGTGACAGCCGCTTGGACGATTTTTGATCCCTGGCTCTTTAGACTTTGGACGTCGCGGGTCTTGAAAAGCTCTGTCGGAAATCCAACAACGTTAGTAACGAGTGCATGGACCACAGAGCCGCGCTTAGATTTTCAAAACCACGCTTTCACCATTGCCAGATATGCGGTGTACTCTTTCGTCGTCCGTTTGAGCTACAAGATTCAAGTACCTGTCTCGTTGGCTATGGCAATACACATCAGCGCTGTTGTCACCACTGTATTATTGCACTTCCACTGGAGCCATCGCAATGCCGCGAATATCTTTCATCAGCGTCGTGGATCTGCAAATCGCTATTTTTTGGTTCGAGAGTTACGACGTCTTCAGTGTATCGAAAGACGCAACGCCTTAAGAAATTGCTGCGCAATACAAGATCAAGTAACGGTCTATGGACCTGACGAAATCGAAGATCAAGCGACACTTAAGCGCATTAATGATGCGTATCGAAAGTTGCACGATCCAACTGCTCAAATGAAATAATAAAGAAAGGGCTCGAGATTCGTCTCAAGTTATAAATGATACAATGAGCCACTTTGTGTTCGAAACAGTTCGAAATGACCAGACAGAGTGCCAAGTACTTCCGTCCCTTTAAACTTGGCCGTCGGTAGCACTATTGTCGACGATGTACCCGTAGTGTCTGCAATCTATGCAAGTGTCGAGTCGAAACCCATTCCAAGCTTGGTGTCCTATGCCCCTGCGTCACTGTACGTCGTGTAAAAAAACCCGCCAGAGTTTATCAAACTCTCATGGATCCTGTTGCGAAGTCCCCAACGGGCTTTGAGTACTGGACAAAACTCTACATCTTTGTTTAAATGGGACAGCAAAAGGCAATGGCACGATGCTGGATACGGAAACATTCATGGTCAAATCGCACTGTGAACCAAACAAGGCTGCTGCCAAAGCGGCCTCTCATGAAGTCATCGCGTCGGACCTTGCAGTCTCGCACAAGTTCCAGATTCTAAAAAAGACGCAGTATGACCTCTTTTGGGTGGCTCTCTGTAGAGCTAGGGGAACTTTCGAATCCAAAGGTGTTGCCATTTTCCCGAAATCCGGGTATCACGACGCTAGCCGAAAAGTGGTTTTGACGTTCTTTAAAAGGTTTTGTGTGCTACACTTGCTTCTCCGTGATGCGGACTGCTTTAAAAATTTAGGTGGCTCCAATACTTTAAGAGAATCGCTTAAAGGTTATGTCTAATATGGACGAGTACAACACGTCGATCAAGTCTCTACGTTTAAAGCTCGAGAAAGCTCATATCCGTATCAAAATAAACGCTCTTGTCGACCATCAGAAGCAACACAAACGGCGTCTGGCCAGCAAATTTCTTGTGCGGAAAATCAGTGTAAGCGCGAAGCTGCGCAGAATATTCGACGGGAACAAGCGATGTTTCATTTTAAGGCCTTGAAGGTTTGAAAAGAGACGCAAACAGGTCGATTTTCCGAAATCCAAGGATAATTTTAAGCAAGATACGACGCAGTAGAACTACGAATGGCGCAGTGGTCGAAACATCGTGCCGATTGGTCCGAGGCCGGCAATTCTGCACTGTCGACATTGCCAAATACTTTTATTGAGCGCTCGAAGGGTATATTTCACTCGGCCAAAGACGAGAAGGACAAGGTATCTCCTGATCTTGTTGGGTTACATGCGCAATTTATTAAGATCCAAGAAGAGGAACCGGAATCGTTGGGTGAGAAAGGAAATTTTGTCGACGAAGAGTGAATAAAGTTGGTCAAAGAGCGAGAACATTGGACGAGTAGCCGTGCGAATATGAAATGTGAAGATGCAATGTGCCGCGATGAAGACGCACGGTGCTAGCAAGAGCACGTATGCGTGCGTCTGGTAGCCGAAGTCCGCCAGAAGAAGGTCAAGACCATCGAAGCAGACTTGTTGGGTAAGACTACGGATGAGATCACTCATGACGGTTCGAAAATTGACAACAGCATACCGAAAAGGGAGTGATTATAACAATTCCCTAATTTTAACCTTTTATTTTTCTCATGTTGGAAATAATAATTACTAAGAAGACAATTTACATGTAACGGTACAACCGCTACAGACTGCTGATGACTTCATTCATGACGGTTCGTAAATTGACAATAGCAAACGGTTTGACTATATTGGAAGAGGCTGATTAGCACGGATTAACAAGATACGATGCATGTCAAATGTGACATTGTCAGTGGGTCGTTCTGGGTCACGAAGTCGAATTCTGTGTCGCAAAGGTTGCGGCAGGACAGGAGGCGTGACGATATGATAAAGACGGTATTCAATTTGCGTTGCAGAAGCACTGACTTTCAGTAGGAGAATGTACTGAATGCCAATATATTTGCACCACCAACGTGCAGCTCGCTCTAGACTTGCCCATGATTGCCATCGTCCAACTTCAACTGCAAATGTCACCCAATCGGCAAAAGTTCGAGGTACAGGCGGGGGCGTTCGGTTTGGAGTGGACTGTTTCGGACCAAATGTCGCATCAGCCTCCTTCTTTGGGATGCCGTCTCTGTTCGCTGTCATTGATCCTCCCATTGCAATCTCGCGTGAATTTCCGGTAGCAGCCACGAAATGTATGGTAAACTGTAGTGACGTGCTTTCATGTACTGCAGTTGGCAGATCCACAATAAAAATCTGTCCTTTATCGTTGAGGTCCAATAATCGGGGAGCAACTTGCAGTCCTTCACCATCACCAACATATTTGTTGAAGGCATCACTAGATACCGCATCGCAAACGAGATATGTGTAACGGGGTGTATCGTTACATGAAATTAACAATAAAAGATTGCTAATTAATATTATCCAAAAGGTAGATAATATTTGGAGGAAATTACTTTAAATAGTAATTTCCTGAATTCTTATCCATAAATAGGTATAGACCATTATGTCTATTTATTCCGCAGACTAATCAGCTGTAGAAGTAATCAAAGAGAGTTACGAGATAAGATAGATAAGAATTCATTTACATGTTTAGTATTAGTTTATAGTTAAGACAACATTTACTAAGATAGATTAACAAAGACAGTTAACTATATTAATACAGTTTTCATTTAACCCTCTTAAGCTAACTTGTCTTAAGAGAACTCTTCCTCTATACGTACAGTGTACGTCACCTAACGAGAGGCACCACTCACATCTGAAGCAGTGTGAAGTGGACTTGTACTGAAACAGTACAAGTCGCAGTGCCCCGTTACACCTGGTAGCACTTTGTAGTCCGTCCAAGGACCACACTTCCCACATTTAACATGGACATGTTAGATGGTAGTGGGAATACGCATCACGTTTCCCCTGAAAGCTACTCCTTTCTAAGTGATATAGAAAGGAGTGCGGTTGAACGAATGAGTTCATCCGTAGGAAACGATGCAATCCTGGCATTACTGTCCAACTTAGACAGAGATGCCCTCCATTCAACCGTCGCCAAGTTCATACAACATGAACTTGACGAGATGAAGGAAAAAGTAGCCTTGCTGAATCAGCAAGGCTCTCAACAGGCGGAACTGTTGAGATTACAACAGGTACAGACCCCTGTACCTGGGATGACGCAAACGCGTCGTCCCGAAACTCT
>NC_090621.1:1785330-1799534 GCF_004359215.1 Bremia lactucae
ATGGTCTTGACCTTCTTCTGGCGGACTTCGGCTTCCAGACGCTTGTAGTCGTTCCTCTTGCTAGCACCGTGCGTCTGCATCGCGGCATATTGCATCTTCACATTTCGTATCCGCACGGCTACTCGTCCAATGTTCTCCCTCTTTGACCAACTTTATTCACTCTTCGTCGACAAAATTTCTTATCTCGCCTAACGATTCCGGTTCCTTTTCTCAAATCTTAATATACTGCGCACGTAACTTAACAAGCTCAAGAGGTACCTTGTCCTTCCCGTCTTTGGCCGAGTGAAATATACCATACGAGTGCACAATAAAAGTTATTGGCAATGTCTCTCACACTGCAGGATTGCATGCCTCGGACCAATCCGCACGATGTTTCGACCACTGCGCCATATCGCAGTTCTTCTGCATCGTATCTTGCTTAAAATTATCCTTGGATTTCGTAAGCTCGACAATTTCTTTAAAATAAGTCTCGTCTTCAGTATTACGAACCGACTGGTCGCGCACGACGTCAAATAACATAATGTGCGTCGTACTCGACTCGTTTATGTTGCTTCTGATGGTCGACAAGAGCGTTTATTTTGGTACGGATCTGAGCTTTCTCGATCTCTAAACGTAGAGACTTTACGACGTGTTGTACTCGTCCGTGTTATACATAACCTTTTGGCGAATCTCTTATCGTAATGGAGCCGCCGAAAATCTTCTAAGCAGTCCGCATCATGCAGTAGCGGGTGTAGCACACACCCGTTAAAGAACGTCAAAAGCACTTTCCCGCTAGCCTCGTAATACCCGATATTCGGAGAAATGGCAACGCCTTTGAATTCGAAAGTTCTCCTAGCTCTACAGAGAGCCACCCAAAAGCGGTCATACTGCGTCTTTTCTAAAATCTGGAAATCGTGCGAGACTGCAAGGTCCGACTCGACGACTTCATGAGAGGCCGCTTTGGCAGAAGACTTGTTTGGTTATCAGTACGTCTTGACAATGAACGTTTCCGTATTCGGCACCGTGCCATTGCTTTTTGGTCTCCCTAACAGAAGAATGTAGATTTTTGTCAAGTACCAAAAGCCCACTGGGGATTTCGCAACAGGTTCCATGATAGTTTGATAAAATCTGACGGGTTTTCATAACACGGCGTACAGGGACGCAGGGGCATGGGACACCAAGCTTGGAATGGGTTTCGACTCGACACTGCATTGATTGCAGACGCTACGGGACACTGTAGAGAATAATGCTACCGACGTCCAAGTGTAAAGGGACGGAAGAACACTTGGCACGGTGTCTGGTTAGTTGGAGCTGTTTCGAACACAAAGTGACTCGTTGTATCTTTTGGAACTTGAGATGAATCTTGAGTTCTTTCGGATTCAGTGCGTTTCGAGCAATATAATCCTGCAATTTTCGATATGGTTCATTAATGCGCTCAAGTGTCCCTTGATCTTCAATTTCGTAAAGTCCATAGACCGTAACTTGATCTTGTATTGCGCAGCAATTTCTTCAGGCGTTGCGTCTTTCGATACACCCAAGTGGTCGTAGCTATTTTGACCCCAAAAAGGCCGATTTAGAGGTACACAACGCTGGACAAAGATATCCGCGGGCGTTGTAATGGCTCCACTGGAATCGTAGTAATACGGTTGTGGCAACAGCGCTGCTGTTTAGTGTCATCGCCAAACGAGACAGGCACTTGAATATTGTGGCTCAAACGGATGACAAAAGAGTACACCGCATACCTGACAATGGTGAGGACGTGATTTTAAAAATCTAAACGTGGCTCTGCAATTTATGCACTCGTTACTAACGTTGTCGGAACCCGGAGCTTTTCAAGAACCGCGACGTCCGAAGGCACGCTGTCTAAAGAGCCAGGCTTTAAAAATCGTCCAAGCGGCTGTCACCGAGTGAGCACGGGGCAGCTGGGGATGGATTGGGTGGACCATCAGGCTTTAAAGACGCTCTGGGGCTGGCGAAGGCGTTGCGAATTGTACCGAAGGGGATTTACTGGTACCCCATGAAATTATGGCGTCTGGTCTTGTTTAGGTAATGCCTGAGCTGAAACACGCTATCAATCAGACGAATGCCAAATAACCTCTTGCCAAGCCTCCGATTCACTTCGTTCATGATGATACGAAGGCGCTAAGCGCTTGAGATACGCTGCATGACTTGTGGATGTTTAGAATCGAACTGCGCAATGTATGGAAAAAGCGTCCTTGACTTCACGCATTTCTTCTTCTGTATGGTGGTGCTCGCAAGCTGGATGGCACGTTGTATTTCTTTTTTACGGCTTGCAACGAGGCTTTCACGACGGATGAGAAAGCATAAACAGACATAGCTCAGTAAGCTTCTCTATCTGTCTTCGAACGATTCTTAGGATAAAAACGTCAACTTGCGGAAAATTTGAATAAATTTTAAATGGTAGCAGCAGCAATCGTATGAAAAGGATGCGCAAAATCCTAGTATTTTCCGTGGCAAATGAAGTGCGTTCAGTGAGAATTGTTCACAGCCAAAATGCTAGCAATACGGGCAAGACAGACAGCTTGTATCTCACAATAACTGGAAGCTTCGCTAAAGTGTCTTCAACATTAGTTGCCGTGTGTAAAGATAATGATGTCTTTTTGC
The DNA here is from genome assembly GCF_004359215.1 of Bremia lactucae. Taxonomy (NCBI): domain Eukaryota; phylum Oomycota; class Peronosporomycetes; order Peronosporales; family Peronosporaceae; genus Bremia; species Bremia lactucae. The sequence goes on from NC_090621.1 coordinate 1,787,935, forward strand.
AAGAGAATAAGGCAAAGCTAGCCCAGAAAATGGCAAAATTGCATCGTACAGAGCATTAGGGGTATTGGCAATGCTAAATTATTGTATGGAAGGTTGTCGAGATTGAAGCGCATTCTTAAGAGGACTAAACGTGTCTCTTAGCGCTCCTGAACGCTATACGCCTTCTCTTGAGAAACCATCTTTACAGGATGCGCCAGTAATGTCCACAAAAGAAATCAATTGTCGACAAAGAAGTCGAATATGATTCCCAGAGACGGCATGGCTTTGGTCGTCGCGGGTCTTGAAAACTCCGGGTTTTCGACAACGTTAGTAACGAGTGCATGGACTGCTGAGCCGCGCTAAGATTTCCAAAACCACGTCCTTACCATTGTCAGATATGTGGTCTACTATTTTGTCGTCCGTTTGAGCCATAAGATTCAAGTGCCTGTCTCGTTTGGCTATGGCAATACCCAGAAGCGCTGTCGTCGCAACCGTATTATTGCGCTTCAAGAGGAGCCATTTCAACACCCGCGGATATCTTTGCCCAGTGTCGTCGACCTGCAAATCGCCTTGTCTTGGGTCAAGAAAGCTACGACGTCTTGAGTGTATCGAAAGACGCAACGCCTCAAGAAATTGCTGCGCAATACAAGATCAAGTCATGGCCTATGGATCTGACGAAATCGAAGATCAAGAGACACTCGAGCGCATGAATGATGCGTATCGAAAGTTGATCGATCCAACTGCTCAAATGAAATAATTAAGAAAGGGGTCGAGATTCGTCTCGAGTTATAAATGATACAATGAGCCACTTGTGTTCGAACAGCTCGAACTGACCAGACAGAGTGCCAAGTGTACTTCCGTCCTTTTACACTTGGCCGTCGGTAGCACTATTGTCGCGCGCACGACGTCAAATAACAGAATGCGCGTCGACTCGACTGCTTCTCAGAATGTAAATTTTTCTCGCTGTATTTGCTCCGCTTGCGTCTCTTTTCGAGCCTTCAAGGCCTTAAAATGAAACGCCGTATGTTCCCGTCGAATATTCTGCGCTGCTTCGCGATTACCCTGCTTTTCCGCACGAGCAATTTGCCAGGTCATACGTTGTAACTGTTGCATCTGATGGTCGACAAGAGCTTTGCTTTAGTACGGATCTGAGCTCTCTCGAGCTCTAAATGTTGAGACTTGATCGATGTGTTGTGCTCGTCCGTGTTTAACATAATCTTTTGGCGATTGTTTTAAAAGTAATGGAGCTGACCTACAGGACCGCCAAAAATCTTTCAAGCAGTCCGCATTACGCAGTAGCGGGTGTAGCACACACCCGTTAAATAACGTCAAAGGCACTTTCCCGCTAGCCCCGTGGTATCGATTTTCGGAAAATGGCAACGCCTTTAAATTCGAAAGTTCTCCTAGCTCTCCAAAGAGCCACCCAAAAGCGGTCATAGTGCGTTATTTAGAATCTGGAACTCGTGCGAGACTGCAAGGTCGATAACTTCATGATGGCCCGCTTTGGTAGCAGCCTTGTTTGGTTCACAGTACGTCTTGACCATGAACGTTTCCGTATCCGGCACCGTGCCAGTGCTTTTTGGTCTCCTATTCAAAAAAAATAAAGATTTTTGTCAAGTACCCAAAGCTCGCTGGGGATTTCGCAACAGGATCCATGAGAGTTTGATAAACTCTGACAGGTTTTCATTACACGACGTACAGTGACGCAGGGGCATGGGACACCAAGCTTGGAATGGGTTTCGACTCGACACTGCATTGATTGCAGACACTACGGGTACATCGTGACAATTGGTGCGGGATACTAAACAAGACCAGTTTGAAGGAATGGACGACATAGCGACTCTGTCGGTCAGTTCGAGCTGTTTCGAACACAAAGTGGCTCGTTGTATGTTTGGAACTTGAGCCGAATTGCGAGTCCTTCAATCATGCAATGTCGAGAGACATTCCAATAATTTCAATGTGCATCGTATGGTATGTTTCTCTTGACCGATTTCGTCAGGTACAAAGGTAACTTGATCTTGTTTGGCTGCATTTCTTCAGGTGTTGCGTCTTTCGATACACACAAGTCGTTGTGCTCTTTAGACAAATAAGTCGATTTAGAGTTCATGAAGCTGGTCAAAGATCCGCGGGCGTTGTAATGGCTCCACTGGAAGCGTAGTGTGCAGTTGCAACGCGCTGCTGTGTATTGTCATGGCGCAAACGAGACAGGCACTCGTACGTCTGGTAGCCAAAGGCCTCCAGAAGAAGGTCAAGACCATTGAAGCAGACTTGTTGACTAAGACTACGGATGAGATCACTCATGACGGTTCGTAAATTGACAACAGCATACCGAAAAGGGAGTGATTATAACAATTCCCTAATTTTAACGTTTTATTTTTTTTTATTGGAAATAATAGTTACTTAGAAGACAATTTACATGTAACGGTGCAACCGTTACAGACTATTGATGACTTCATTCATGACGGATCGTAAATTGACAACAGCATACGGGTTGACTCCATTTGGAAGAGGCTGATTAGCAGGGATTGACAAGATACGATGCATGTCAAATGTGACATTGTCAGTGGGTCGTTCTGGGTCACGAAGTCGAATTCTGTGTCGCAAAGGTTGCGGCAGGACATGAGGCGTGACGATATCATAAAGACGGTATTCAATTTGTGTTGCAGAAGCACTGACTTTCAGTAGGAGAATGTACTGAATGCCAGAATATTCGCACCACCAACGTGCAGCTCGCTCTAGACTTGCACATGGTTGCCATCGTCCAACTTCAACTGCTAGTGTCACCCAATCGGCGATAGTTCGTGGTATAGGCGGAGGCGTTCGGTTTGGAGTAGACCGTTTCGGACCGAATGTCTCATCAGCCTCCTTCTTTGGGTAGCCGGCTCGGCTCGCTGTCATTGAGCCTCCCTTTGCAATCTCGTGCGAGTTTCCAGTAGCAGCCAAGAAATGTGTAGAAAACTTGCGTGACGTGCTTTCATGTACTCTAGTTGGCAAATCCACAATAAAAATCTGTCCTTTATCGTTGAGGTCCAAAAATCGGAGAGCAACTTGCAGTTCTTCACCATCGCCAATATACTTGTTGAAGGCATCACTAGATACCCCATCACAAACGAGATATGGGTCGATTTCAGCGCTGTCTTGATCAAAATACCCTGCGACGTGGTCGATTCTAAGCGCATTCATTATGTTTGAAATCTCATTAGCAGTTTTAGAAGGCGTAAAATTTGACGTCATGCTTGCGAAGCCTCTTGATTAAATCCGAATACTCTTGGTCGCTTGGGTATCGAACCACAACAGTAAGAGTCCCCGTCGCCCTAATTTGAGACACCCATAGGAAACACAAAAATGTATGATGCTTTTATTGCGCTGGTTGCCAAAGGCATGATTTTTCGATTGTTCTGTACGATGCAATTTTGCCACGCTCTGGGCTAGCTTTGCCTCATTCTCTTGCATACAAAAATATCATTATCTTTACACACGGCAACTAATTTTGAAGATACTTTAGCGAAGCTTCCAGTTATTGTGAGATACAAGCTGTCTGTCTTGCCCGTAATGCTAGCATTTTGGCTGTGAACAATTCGCACTGAACGCACTCCATTTGCCACGGAAAACACTAGGATTTTGAGCATCCTTTTTTACAATTGCTGCTGCTATCATTTAAATTGTATTTAATTTTTCCGCAAGTTGACATTATTTATCCGAAGAATCGTTTGAAGACGGATGGGGAAGCTTACTGAGCTAAGTCTGTGTATGCGTTCTCATCCGTCGTGGAAGCCTCGTTGCAAGCGGTAAAAAAGAAATACAACGTGCCATCCAGCTGGCGAGCAACACCGTGCCGAAGAAGAAATGCGTGAAGTCAAGGAGCGCTTTTTTCATACATTGCGCAGTTCGATTCTAAACATCCACAAGTCATGCAGCGTATCTCAAGCGCTTAGCGCCTTCGTATCATCATGAACTAAGTATATCAAGTGCTTGCCAAGAGGTTGTTTGGCATTCGTCTGATTGATAGCGTGTTTCAGCTCAGGCTTTACCTAAGCAAGACCAAACGCCGTATTTATGTGGGGTACCAGTAAACCCTCTTCGGTTGAATTCGCAACGCATTCACCAGCCCCAGGGCGTCGTTTACAGCCTGATGGTCCACCCGTTCCGTCCCCAGCTGCCCCGTGCTCACTCGGTGACAGCCGCTTAAACGATTTTTAAAGCCTGGCTCTTTAGACAGCGTGGCTTCGGACGTCGCGGTTCTTGAAAAGCTCCGGGTTTTCGACAACGTTAGTAACAAGTGCATGTACTGCAGAGCCACGTTTGGATTTTCAAAATCTCGTCCTCATTATTGTCAGGTATGCGGTTTATCCTTTTGTCGTCCGTTTGAGTTACAAGGTTTTAGTGCCTGTCTCGTTTGGCGATGACAATACACAGCAGCGCTGTTGCCACAACTGTATCACTACGCTTCCAGTGGAGCTATTACAACGCCCGCGGATATCTTTGTCCAGCGTTCTGGAACTCAAAAATGGCCTTTTTGGGGTCGAAAGAGCTACGACGACTAGGATGTATCGAAAGACGCAACCTGAAGAAATTGCTGCGCAATACAAGATCAAGTTACGGTCTATGGGCCTGACGAAAACGATATCAAGAGACACTTGAGCGCATTAATGATGCGTATCGAAAGTTGCACGATCCAACTACTCAAATGAAATAATAAAGAAAGGGCTCGAGATTCGTCTCAAGTTATAAATGATACAATGAGCCACTTTGTGTTCGAAACAGCTCGAACTGACCAGACAGAGTGCCAAGTGTACTTCCGCCCCTTTACACTTGGCCGTCGGTAGCACTATTGTCGCGCGCACGACGTCAAATAACAGAATGCGCGTCGACTCGACTGCTTCTCAGAATGTAAATTTTTCTCGCTGTATTTGCTCCGCTTGCGTCTCTTTTCGAGCCTTCAAGGCCTTAAAATGAAACGCCGTATGTTCCCGTCGAATATTCTGCGCTGCTTCGCGATTACCCTGCTTTTCCGCACGAGCAATTTGCCAGGTCATACGTTGTAACTGTTGCATCTGATGGTCGACAAGAGCTTTGCTTTAGTACGGATCTGAGCTCTCTCGAGCTCTAAATGTTGAGACTTGATCGATGTGTTGTGCTCGTCCGTGTTTAACATAATCTTTTGGCGATTGTTTTAAAAGTAATGGAGCTGACCTACAGGACCGCCAAAAATCTTTCAAGCAGTCCGCATTACGCAGTAGCGGGTGTAGCACACACCCGTTAAATAACGTCAAAGGCACTTTCCCGCTAGCCCCGTGGTATCGATTTTCGGAAAATGGCAACGCCTTTAAATTCGAAAGTTCTCCTAGCTCTCCAAAGAGCCACCCAAAAGCGGTCATAGTGCGTTATTTAGAATCTGGAACTCGTGCGAGACTGCAAGGTCGATAACTTCATGATGGCCCGCTTTGGTAGCAGCCTTGTTTGGTTCACAGTACGTCTTGACCATGAACGTTTCCGTATCCGGCACCGTGCCAGTGCTTTTTGGTCTCCTATTCAAAAAAAATAAAGATTTTTGTCAAGTACCCAAAGCTCGCTGGGGATTTCGCAACAGGATCCATGACAATTTAATAAACTCAGACGGTTTTTCATCACACGACGCACAGTGATGCAGAGGCATGGGACACCAAGCTTGGAATGGATTTCGACTCGACACTGCATTGATTACAGACACTACGGGTACATCGTGCCATTTGGTTCGGGATACTAAAACAAGACCATTTTGAAGAAATGGTCGACATAACGAATCCAAGGATAATTTAAGCAAGATACGACGCAGTAGAACTGCGATATGGCGCAGTGGTCGAAACATCGTGCTGATTGTTTCGAGGCCTGCAATCCTGCAATGTCGAGAGACATTGCCAATGACTTTAACTGTGCACTCGTATGGTATATTTCACTCGGCCAAATACGTGAACGACAAGGTACCTCCTGATCTTGTTGGGTTACATGCGCAATTTATTAAGATCCAAGAAAAAAAACGAATCGTTGGGCGAAAAAGAAAATTTTGTCGACGAAGAGTGAATGAAGTTGGTCAAAGAGCGAGGACATTGGACGAGTAGCCGTGCGAATACGAAATGTGAAGATGCAATGCGCCGCGATGAAGACGCACGGTGCTAACAAGAGCACGTATTCGTGCGTCTGGTAGCCGAAGCCCTCCAGAAGAAGGTCAAGACCATTGAAGCAGACTTGTTGACTAAGACTACGGATGAGATCACTCATGACGGTTCGTAAATTGACAACAGCATACCGAAAAGGGAGTGATTATAACAATTCCCTAATTTTAACGTTTTATTTTTTTTTATTGGAAATAATAGTTACTTAGAAGACAATTTACATGTAACGGTTCAACCGTTACAGACTATTGATGACTTCATTCATGACGGATCGTAAATTGACAACAGCATACGGGTTGACTCCATTTGGAAGAGGCTGATTAGCAGGGATTGACAAGATACGATGCATGTCAAATGTGACATTGTCAGTGGGTCGTTCTGGGTCACGAAGTCGAATTCTGTGTCGCAAAGATTGCGGCAGGACATGAGGCGTGACGATATCATAAAGACGGTATTCAATTTGCGTTGCGGAAGCACTGACTTTTAGTAGGAGGATATACTGAATGCCAGAATATTCGCACCACCAACGTGCAGCTCGCTCTAGACTTGCCCATGACTGCCATCGTCCAACTTCAACTGCAAATGTCACCCAATCGGCAATAGTTCGAGGTACTGGCGGAGGCGTTCGGTTTGGAGTGGACCGTTTCGGACCAAATGTCGCATCAGCCTCCTTCTTTGGGAAGCCGGCTCTGCTTGCTGTCATTGAGCCTCCCATTGCAACCTCGCGCGAATTTCCGGTAGCAGCCACGAAATGTATGGTAAACTGTAGTGACGTGCTTTCATGTACTCTTGTTGGCAGTTCCACAATAAAAATCTGTCCTTTATCGTTGAGGTCCAAAAATCGGAGGGCAACTTGCAGTCCTTCACCATCACCAATATACTTGTTGAAGGCATCGCTAGATACCGCATCGCAAACGAGGTATGGGTCGATTTCAGCGCCGTCTTGATCAAAATACCCCGCGACGTGGTCGATTCTAAGTGCATTCATTATGTTAGAAATCTCATTAGCAGTTTTAAAGCGGGTAGAATTCAACGTCATGCTTTTATTAGCACCCGAAGCCTCTTGATTAAATCCGGATACTCTTGGTCGCTTGGGTATCGAACCATAACAGTTCGAATCCCCGTCGCCCAAATTTGAGACACTCATTGGAAATACAAAAGTGTACGATGCTTGTGTTGGCTGATTGCCAAAAGCATGATTTTTCGATTGCTTTTTCATTTATATTCGGAACTATAAACTTGGGGTGCTGCTTCTGCTGGGGTTTCAAATCGTGATGTCGTACTTCCGCTATAGGCTGATATTTATCAAATATGTTGAAGTTACCGTATTTACAATGTTCTGCTGCCATAATCCGCATAATTATACTTTATGCAGCATTGAAGTATCATATTCAGCAAAAATCTAATGCTGCGAATTATGCCAGCAGAACATTGTTGATAAAGCAATTTATAAAATATAGTATACTTTATGTAGCATAATGTATAATGCTACGAATTGTACCAGCAGAACATCGTTGAAACAGCAACTTCAACGTTATTTTTTTTACCGCCTAGCGGCAAACACGACATTACATTTGAAACCCCAGCAGCAGCAACCTCAAGATAATACTGCCGCATACAAGTAAAAAAAGCAACGAAAAATTATGTTTATGGCAATCAATGCATGAGTGTCGAATTCTGGCGACAGGAATTGTACTGGGATGGGTCGAAACCTAAGCGACCAAGATTATCTGAATTAAATCAAGAGGCATCGGGTGTAAAGTCAAGTGTGACGTCGTTGTGGTGATTGCTTGAGGCAATAAGATTTTGCTGCAATTTTTCACTCATATGTGGCAGTATAATCTTAATGTGTTGCTGCTGCTGCGTTCTTAAACTGTAGTGTCGTAATTGCTTCTACGCTAATACTAAGAAATCGTTGAAGTTGCTTTATCATCGACGTTCTGCTGGCATAATTCGCAGTTTCATACTTGATACGCCACAAACGGGTTTCTTGACGCGTGTGTTGTAGCTCTTTGTAATGTTAGGCGTTCATGTTGTTAATACTCCCTTCATTCTTAAAAAAAATATTATAATATTGCAAAGCAACAACAAATGTATAATGACAAAGTCAGATTAGTCGTAAAGATCGACTGGCGTAATTCGATCAAATTGCACCAATTGAATTCTCCGGCATGAAAACTTTGAGTATTTTACACTCAAGCAAGTTGGAAGTAAGAAATGACTCATGTTAAATTGTACCAGATATAGCATTCCGTTGTCTAAAATATTACCATGAACGATTGCTTCAAAAATGAATTCTCCTGTCGTATAACTACAGAAATCCCTTTCCGGATTGTCTGCAGTTCCGATCATTACTAAAACGATAAATGTTTCTAAAAAAATATAGTTTTCTAATTTTTTTAAATTTTATCTGTTATGTAAAAAAAATCTAAAAGGCGATTATAACTTCAATTATTTTGCACTGATAAATAAAGTCAATTGTTTTTACATAGAATAGTTTTTTTTTAATATATGTGAAACTGATTTTATTCTAAAAAAATATATTATCTAAGATGTTTTAAAAAATAATAAAATGATCATCGATCATGCGCTTGCGCACTTCAATTATAAAACATTCACAAGTAATGCAGCGTATCTCAAGCGCTTGGCGCCTTCAAATTATCATGAACGAAGTAAATCGAGGGCTTGGCAAGAGGTTATTTGGCATTCGTCGGATTGATAGCGTGTTTCAGCTCAGGCTTTACCTTAACAAGACCAGACGCCGCATTTTCGTGGGGTACCAGTAAACCCTCTTCGGTACAATTTGCAACGCCTTCTTCAGCCCCAAAGCGTCGTTTAGAGCCTGATGGTCCACCTGTTCCGTCCCCAGCTGCCCCGTGCTCACTCGGTGACAGCCGCTTAAACGATTTTAAAGCCTGGCTCTTTAGACAGCGTGCCTTCGGACGTCGCGGTTCTTGAAAAGCTCCGGGTTTCCGACAACGTTAGTAACGAGTGCATGGACTGCAGAGCCACGTTTGGATTTCCAAAATTACGTCCTGACCATTGTCAGGTATGCGGTTTACTCTTTTGTTGTCCGTTTGAGCCACAAGATTTAAGTGCCTGTCTCGTTTCGCTATGACAATACACAGCAGCGCTGTTGCCACAACTGAATCACTACGCTTCCAGTGGAGCCATTACAACGCCCGCGGATATCTTGGCCCAGCGTTGTGAACCTCTAAATCGGGCTTCTTTGGGTCAAAAGAGCTACAACGACTTAAGTGTATCGAAAGACGCAACACCTGAAGAAATTGCAGCGCAATACAAGATCAAGTTACGGCTTATGAACCTGACGAAATCGAAGATCAAAAGATACTTGAGCGCATTACTGATGCAAATTGAGATTATTGAATTTAACTGCTCGAAATTATTTTCGAAAGGTACTCGCAATTCGTCTCAAGTTCCAAAACATACAACGAGCCACTTTGTGTTCGAAACAGCTCGAACTGACCAGACAGAGTGCCAAGTGTACTTCCGTCCATCTACACTTGGCTGTCGGTAGCACCATTGTCGACGATGTACCCGTAGCGTTTGCAATCAATGCAGTGTCGAGTAGAAACCCATTCCAAGCTTGGTGTCCCATGCCCCTGCGTCACTGTACGTCGTGTAATGAAAACCTGTCAGAGTTTATCAAACTCTCATGGATCCTGTTGCGAAGTCCCCAACGGGCTTTGAGTACTTGACACAGATCTATATTTCTGTGAACTGTCGACTGTCGAGCAAAAGGCAAAGCGCACGATGCCGGACACGGAAACGTCCATGGTCAAGACGTACTGTGAACCAAACAAGGCTGATGCCAAAGCGGCCTCTCATGAAGTCATCGAGTCGGACTTTGCACTCTCGCACGATTTCCAGATTCTAGAAAAAACGCAGTATGACAGCTTTTGGGTGGCTCTTTGTAGAGTAGGAGAGCTCTCGAATCCAGAGGCGTTGCCATTTTCCCGAAAATCGGGTACCACGAAGCGAACAGGAAAGTGCTTTTGACGTTCTTTAACGGGTGTGTGCTACACCCGCTACTGCGTGATGCGGACTGCTTAAAAGATTTTTGGGTGTCTTCGAGGTCAGCTCCATTACTTAAAGAGATTCGCCAAAAGGTTATGTATAACACGGACGAGTACAACACGTCGATCAAGTCTCTACGTTTAGAGCTCGAGGAAGATTATATCCGTACCAAAATAAACGCTCTTGTCGAGCATCAGAAGCAACATAAACAGCGCCAGGCGCTGCAAGTGGTTTGTGCGGAAAATCAGCGTAAGCGCGAAGCTGCGCAGAATATTCGACGGCAACAAGCGATATTTCATTTAAGGCCTTGAACGATCGAAAAGAGACGCAAACAGGTCGATTTTCCGAAATCCAAGGATAATTTTAAGCAAGATACGACGCAGTAGAACTGCGATATGGCGCAGTGGTCGAAACATCGTGCTGATTGTTTCGAGGCCTGCAATCCTGCAATGTCGAGAGACATTGCCAATGACTTTAACTGTGCACTCGTATGGTATATTTCAGTCAACCAAAGACGAGAAGGACAAGATACCTCTTGAGCTTGTTGAGTTACATGCGCAATTTATTAAGATCCAAGAAAAGGAAACGGAATCGTTGGGCGAGAGAGGAACCTTTGTCGACGAATACTGAATGAAGTTGGCCAGAGAGCGAGGACATTCGACGAGAAGCCGTGCGAATACGAAATGTGAAGATGCAATGCGCCGCGATGAAGACGCACGGTGCTAACAAGAGCACGTATTCGTGCGTCTGGTAGCCGAAGCCCTCCAGAAGAATGTCAAGACCATTGAAGCAGACTTGTTGACTAAGACTACGGATGAGATCACTCATGACGGTTCGTAAATTGACAACAGCATACCGAAAAGGGAGTGATTATAACAATTCCCTAATTTTAACCTTTTATTTTTTCTTATTGGAAATAATAGTTACTTAGATGAAATTATGCATGTAACAGTACAACCCGTTACAGACTATTGATGACTTCATTCATGACGGATCGTAAATTGACAACAGCATACGGGTTGACTCCATTTGGAAGAGGCTGATTAGCAGGGATTGACAAGATACGATGCATGTCAAATGTGACATTGTCAGTGGGTCGTTCTGGGTCACGAAGTCGAATTCTGTGTCGCAAAGATTGCGGCAGGACATGAGGCGTGACGATATCATAAAGACGGTATTCGATTTGCGTTGCGGAAGCACTGACTTTTAGTAGGAGGATATACTGAATGCCAGAATATTCGCACCACCAACGTGCAGCTCGCTCTAGACTTGCCCATGACTGCCATCGTCCAACTTCAACTGCAAATGTCACCCAATCGGCAATAGTTCGAGGTACTGGCGGAGGCGTTCGGTTTGGAGTGGACCGTTTCGGACCAAATGTCGCATCAGCCTCCTTCTTTGGGAAGCCGGCTCTGCTCGCTGTCATTGAGC
>NC_090621.1:1831208-1854124 GCF_004359215.1 Bremia lactucae
AGCAGATTATTCCTGCAATTTTCGATATGCTACATTGATGCGCTCAAGTGACTCTTGATCTTTAATTTTATTAGATCCATAGGCCGTAACTTGATCTTGTATTGCGCTGCAATTTCTTCAGGTGTTGCGTTTTCCGATACACCCAAGTCGTCGTAGCTCTTTTGACCCCAAAAAAACCATTTAGAGGTCCACCGCGCTGGTGAAAGATATCCGCGGGCATTGTGATGGCTCCAGTGGAAGTGAAATTAAACAGTGGCGACAACAGCGCTGCTGTGTATTGCCATAGCCAACGAGACAGGCACTTGAATCTTGTGGCTCAAACGGACGATAAAAGTATGAACCGCATATCTGGCAATACTGAGAATGTTGTTATGGAAATCTAAGCGAAGCTCTGTGGTCCATGTACTCGTTCCTAACGTTTTCGGAAACCCAGAGCTTTCAAGGCCTGCGACCTCCAAAGCCATGCTGTCTAGAGAGCCAGGCTTTAAGCATCGTTTAAGCGGCTGTCACCGAGTTTGCACGGGGCAGCTGGGGACGGAACGGGTGAATCATACGGCTTTAAACGACGCTCTGGGGCTGGTGAAGGCGTTTTAAATTGTACCGAAGAGTATTTACTGGTACCCTGCGAAAATACGGCGTCTGGTCTTGCTTAGGTAATGCCTGAGCTAAAACACGCTATCAATCAGACGAATGCCGAATAACCTCTTGCCAAGCCCCCGATTCATTTTGTTCATGATTATACGAAGGCGCTAAGCGCTTGAGATACGCTGCATGACTTGTGGATGTTTAGAATCGAACTGCGCAACGTATGGAAAAAGCGCTCCTTGACTTCACGCATTTCTTCTTCGGTACGGTGTTGCTTGCCAGCTGGATGGCATGTTGTATTCTTTTTACGGCTTGTAACGAGGCTTCCACGACGGATGAGGAAGCATAAACAGACTTAGCTTTATCCGTCTTCGAACGATTCTTCGGATGAGAAAGCATTAACAGACTTAGCCCCGTCCGTCTTCGAACGATTCTTCGGATAAATAACGTCATTTGCGGAAAATTGAAATACATTTTAAAAGATAGCAACAGCAATTCTAAAAAAGGATGCGTAAATCCTAGTAATTTTCGTGGCAAATGAAGTGCGTTTAGTGCGACCTGTTCACAGCCAAAATGCTAGCATTACGGGCAAAGCAGACAGCTTGTATTTCACAACAACCGTAAGCTTCGCTAAAGTATCTTCAAAGTTAGTTGCCGTGTGCAAAGTTTATGATGTCTTGTATGCGCGAGAATGAGGCAAAGCTAGCCCAGAGCGTGGCAAATTGTATCGTACAGCGTATTAAAAGTATGGCTATGCTCAAATTATTGAATGGAAGGCTGTCGAGATTGAAGATCATTTTTAAGAGGACTAATCGTTTCTTTTAGCGCTCCTGAACGCTATAAGCCTTCTCTTGATGAAACCATCTTTACAGGATGCGCCGGTAATGTCCACAAAAGAAATCAAATGTCGACAAAGAAGTCAAATACGATTCCTGGAGATGGCATGGCTTTGCATGTTGCGGGTCTTGAAAAGCTCTGGGTTTCCGACAACGTTAGTAACGAGTGCATGGACTGCAAAGCCGCGCTAAGTTTCCAAACCACGTCCTTACCATTGTCAGATATGCGGTCTGCCTGTCTGGTTTGGCTATGGCAATACCTAGAAGCGCTGTTGTCGCAACTGTATTATTGCGCTTCAAGTAGAGCCATTTTAACACCCGCCGGATATCTTTGCCCAGCGTCGTCGACCTGCAAATCGCCTTGTCTTGGGTCAAGAAAGCTTTGACGTCTTGAGTGTATCGAAAGATGCAACGCTTCAAATGATTGCTGCGCAATACAAGATCACACGACGATCAAGTCTCCACATTTAGAGCTCGAGAGAACTCAGATCCGTACCAAAGCAAACGCTCCTGTCGACCGTCAGAAGCAACAGTTACAACGTATGGCCTGGCGAATTGCTCGTGCGGTAAAGCTGGCCGTCGGTAGCACATCGCGCGCACGACGTCAAATAACAGAATGCGCGTCGTACTCGATTGCTTCTCAAAATGTAAATTTATCTCGCTGTGTTCGCTTTGTTTGTGTCTCTTTTCGAGCCTTCAAGGCCTTAAAATGAAATGTCGCTTGTTCCCGTCGAATAATCTGCGCAGCTTCGCGATTACGCTTGTACTCCTCCGTGTTATACATAACCTTTTGCCGACTTTTTTAAAAGTAATGGAGCTGACCTATAGGACCGCCGAAAATCTTTCAAGAAGTCCGTTTCACGCAGTAGCGGGTGTAGTACACACCCGTTAAAAAAGCGTCAAAGGCACTTTCCCGGTAGCCTCGGGGTATTCAATTTTCGGGAAATGGCAACGCCTTTGAATTCGAAAATTCTCATAGCTCTACAAAGAGCCACCCAAAAGCGGTCATAGTGCGTTTTTTAGAATCTGGAACTCGTGTGAGAGTGCGAGGTCCGACTCGATGACTTCATGAGAGGCCGCTTTGGTAGCAGCCTTATTTGGTTCGCAGTACGTCTTGACCATAAACATTTCCGTGTCCGGCATCGTGCCGTTGCCTTTTGCTCTCCAGTTCACAGAAATGTAGAGCTTTGTCAAGTACTCGAAGCCCGTTGGGGACTTCGCAACAAGATCCATGAGAGTTTGATAAACTCTGACAGGTTTTCATTACACGACGTGCACTGACGCAGGGGCATGGGACACCAAGCTTGGAATTGGATTTTGACTCGACACTGCATTGATTGCAGACATTACGGGTACATCGTGCTATTTGGTTTGTGATGCTAAAGACAAGACCATTTTGAAGAAATGGTCAAGATAGGACGCAGTAGAATTGCGATATGTTGCAGTGGTCGAAACATCGTTCGGATTGGTCCGAGGCCAGTGTAAAGGGACGGAAGTACACTTGGCACTCTGTCTGGTCTGTTCGAGCAGTCTCGAACACAAAGTGGCTCATTGTATCACTTATAACTTGAGACGAATCTGGAGCCTTTTCTTAATTATTTCATTTGAGCAGTTGGATCGTGCAATTTTCGATACACATCATTAATGCGCTCAAGTGTCTTTTGATCTTCGATTTCGTCAGATCCATAGGCCGTGGATTGCAATCGTGCAGTGTCGAGATAGATTGCCAATAATTTTATTGTGCACTCGTATGGTATATTTCACTCAACCAAAGACGAGAAGGACAAGGTACCTCTTGAGCTTGTTGAGATACATGCGCAATTTATTAAGATCCAAGAAATTGAACCGGAATCGTTGGTCGAGAGAGGAGCCTTTGTCGATGAATAGTAAATGAAGTTGGCCAAAGAGCGAGGACATTGGACGAGTAGCCGTGCAAATACGAATTGTGAAGATGCAATGTGCCGCGATGAAGACGCAAGGTGCTAGCAAGAGGACATGATTACAAGCCTCTGGAAGCCGAAGTCGGCCAGAAGAAGGTCAAGACCATTAAAGCAGACTTGTTGGCGCTTAGAACGGAGATCAATGCCAATACCCGCTCAATTGATTAGCGTCGGTCGCCCCACGAGGGTCTCACATGCTATAATGCACTCGAAGTCAGCTTAGAGTGTTGCTTATGGCCAAATGATTTTTATTTAAGTCTGCATGACCGTTTAAATTTGATTTCGAACCATTTGTGAAACACAACGATTCTATTCAAACTCTTATCTAAGACTACGGATGATATCACTCATGACGGTTCGTAAATTGACAATAGCATACGGGTTGACTCCATTTGGAAGAGGCTGATTAGCAGGGATTGACAAGATACGGTGCATGTCAAATGTGACATTGTCAGTGGGCCGTTCTGGGTCACGAAGTCGAATTTTGTGTCGCAAAGGTTGCGGCAGGACACGAGGCGTGACGATATCATAAAGACGGTATTCAATTTGTGTTGCAGAAGCACTGACTTTCAGTAGGAGAATGTACTGAATGCCAGAATATTCGCACCACCAACGTGCAGCTCGCTCTAGACTTGCCCATGGTTGCCATCGTCCAACTTCAACTGCTAGTGTCACCCAATCGGCGATAGTTCGTGGTGCTGGCGGGGGCGTTTGGTTTGGAGTTGATCCCATCGGACCAAATGTTGCATCAGCCTCCTTCTTTGGGTAGCCGGCTCTGATAGCTGTCATTGAGCCTCCCATTGCAACCTCGCGCGAATTTCCGGTAGCAGCCACGAAATGTATGGTAAACTGTAGTGACGTGCATTCATGTACTCTAGTTGGCAGATCCACAATAAAAATCTGTCCTTTATCGTTGAGGTCCAAAAATCGGAGAGCAACTTGCAGTCCTTCACCATCACCAATATACTTGTTGAAGGCATCACTAGATACCGCATCGCAAACGAGGTATGGGTCGATTTCAGCGCCGTCTTGATCAAAATACCCCGCGACGTGGTCGATTCTAAGTGCATTCATAATGTTAGAAATCTCATTAGCAGTTTTAAAGCGGGTAGAATTCGACGTCATGCTTTTATTAGCACCCGAAGCCTCTTGATTAAATCCGGATACTCTTGGTCGCTTGGGTATCGAACCATAACAGTTCGAATCCCCGTCGCCCAAATTTGAGACACTCATTGGAAATACAAAAGTGTACGATGCTTGTGTTGGGCTGATTGCCAAAAGCATGATTTTTCGATTGCTTTTTCATTTATATTCGGAACTATAAACTTGGGGTGCTGCTTCTGCTGGGGTTTCAAATCGTGGTGTCGTACTTCCACTATCGGCTGATATATATCAAATTTGTTGAAGTTACCGTATTAACGATGTTCTGCTGCCATATCCGCATAATTATTTCTTATGCAGCCTTTACATATCATATTCAGCATAAATATAATGATGCCAGCAGAACATCGATGAAAAAGCAAATTTATAAAGTATGGTATATTTTATGTAGCATAATGTATGATGCTTCGAATTGTTCCAGCAGAACCTCGTTGAAAAAGGAACTTCAACGTTTTTTTATTTGCCGCCTAGCGGCAATAACGACATTACAATTGGAAACCCCAGCAGCAACACCTCAAGATAATACTGCCGCAAACAATTAAAAAAGCAACGAAAACTTATGTCTATGGCAATCAGCGCACGAGTGTAGAATTCTGGTGACAGGGAATCGGACTGGGATGGGTCCAAACCTAAGCGACCAAGATGATCTGAATTAAATAAAGAGGAATCGGGTGTAAAGACAAGTGTGGCGTCGTTGTGGTGATTGCTTGAGGCAATAAGTTTTGTTGCATTTTTTCACTTATATGTGGCAGTATAATTTTGGGGTGTTGCTGCTGCTGGGGTTTAAAATTGTAGTGTCGTAATTGCTTCTAGGCTAATACTAAGAAATCGTTGAAGTTGCTTTATCATCGACGTTCTGCTGGCATATTCACATTATCATACTTGATACAGCACAAACGGGTTTCTTGGCGCGTGTGTTTTAGTTCTTTGTAATGTTGGGCGTTCATGTTGCTAATACTCGCTTCAAATCTTAAAAAAATAATTATCATATTGCAAAACCGCAACAAATGTATAATGACAAAGTCAGATTAGTCGTAAAAATCAGTTGGCGTAATTCGATCAAATTGCACCAACTGAATTCTCCGGCATAAAAACTTTGAGTAATCTTCACTCAAGCAAGATGGAAGTAAGAAATGACTCATGTTTAATGTAACAGATATAGCATACCGTTGCTTAAAATATTGCTATTAAGAACTACCTGGAAAAGCAATTCGGTCGTATAACTACAGAAATTACTTTCCTGATTGTCTGCAGTTCCGGTCATTACTAAAAACGATTAATGTTTCTAAATATTGTTGCTCAATATTTTTTCAATTCTGCAATTCTGCCGCAACCTTTGCAACACATAATTCGACTTCGTGACCCAGAACGACCCACTGACAGTGTCACATTTGACATGCGCCGTATCTTGTCAATCCCTGCTTATCAGCCGCTTCCAAATGGAGTCAACCCGTATGCTTTTGTCAATTTAAGATCCGTCATGAATGAAGTCATCAGTAGTCTGTAACGGGTTGTACTGCTACATGCATATTTACTTTAAAGTAACTGTTATTTCCAATAACAAAAAATATAAAAGGAGGTTAATATTAGGCAATTGTTATAATCACTCCCTTTTTCGGTATGCTACTGTCAATTTACGAACCGTCATGAGTGATCTCATCCTCTTACCCAACAAGTCTGCTTCGATGGTCTTGACCTTCTTCTGGCGGACTTCAGCTACCAGACGCACGAACACGTGCTCTTGCTAGCACCGTGCGATTTCACGCTGCGCATTGCATCTTCACATTTCGTATTCGCACGGCTGTCGTCGAATGTCCTCGCTCTTTGGCCAACTTCATTCAGTATTCGTCGACAAAGGTTCATCTCTCGCCCAACGAAACCGGTTCCTTTTCTTGGATCTTAATCAATTGCGCATGTAACTCAACAAGCTCAAAGATACCTTGACCCTCTCGTCTTTGGCCGACTGAAATATACCTTACGAGTGCACAATGAAATTATTGACAATGTCTCTCGATACTGCAGGATTGCAGGCCTTGGACAAATAATAACGATATTTCAATCACTGCGCCATATCGCACTTCTACTGCGTCGTATCTTGCTTAAAATTATCCTTGGATTTCGTAATTTCGACCATTTCTTCAAAATAAGTCTCACCTTCAGTATTACGAAACGACTGGCCGCGTGCGACGTCAAATTACAAAATGTGCGTCGTACTCGACTGCTTCTCATATTGTTATTTTCTCGCTTTATTCGTTCCGTTTGCGTCTCTTTTCGAGCCTTCAAGGCCTTAAAATGAAAAGTCGCTTGTTCCCGTCGAATATTCTGCGCAGCTTCGTGCCTTCGCCGCTTTTCAGCACAAGCAATTTGCTGCGCAGACGCCGCTTATGTTGCTTCTGATGGTCGACAAGAGCGTTAATTTTAATACGGATCTGAGCTTTCTCGAGCCTTAAACGTAGAGACTTGGTCAATGTGTTGTACGCGTCCGTGTTAAACATAACCTTTTAGCGATTCTTATAGAGTAATGGAGCTGACCTCGAGGACACCCGAAGATATTTTGAGCAGTCCGCATCACGCAGTAGCGGGTGTAGTACGCACCCATTAAAAAACGTCAAAAACACTTTCCCGCTAGCCTCGTGGTACCCGATTTTCGGGAAAATGGCAATGCTTCTGGATTCGAAAGTTCACCTAGCTCTACAAAAAGACACCCAAAAGCAGTTATCCTGGATTCTTTCTAGAATCTGAAATTGGTGCGAGAGTGCAAAGTCCGGCTCGATGACTTCATGAGAGACCGCTTTGGCAGCAGCCTTGTTTGGTTCACAGTACGTCTTGAACATGAATGTTTCCGTATCCGGCATCGTGCCATTGCCTTTTGCTCTCCAGTTCACAGAAATGTAGATTTTTGTCAAGTACTCAAAGCCCGTTGAGAATTTCGCAACAGGATCCATAAGAATTTGATAAACTCCGACGGGTTTTCAGTAAACGACGTGGCATAGGACACCAAGCTTGGAATGGGTTTCGACTCGACACTGCATTGATTGCAGACGCTTCGGGTACATCGCCGACAATAGTGCTACCGACGGCCAAGTTTGAAGGTACGGAAGTACACTTGGCACTCTGTCTGGTCAGTTCGAGCTGTTTCGAACACAAGTGGCTCATTGTATCATTCATAACTTGAGACGAATCTCGAGCCAATTCTTTATTATTTCATTTGAGTAGTTGGATCGTGCAACTTTCGATACGCATCATTAATGCGCTCAAGTGTCTCTTGATCTTCGATTCGTCAGGTCCATAGACCTTCACTTGATCTTGTATTGCGCAGCAATTTCTTCAGGCGTTGCGTCTTTCGATACACTGAAGACGTCGTAGCTCTCTCGAACCAAAAAATAGCGATTTGCAGGTCCACGACGCTGGTGAAAGATATCCGCGGGCATTGTGATCGCTCCAGTGGAAGTTTAATACAGTGGCGACAACAGCGCTGCTATGTATTGCCATAGCCAACAAGACAGGTACTTAAATTTTGTAGCTCAAACGGACGACAAAAGAAAAAACCGCATATTTGGCAATAGTGAGAACGTGGTTTTGGAAATCTAAGCGCGGCTCTGTGGTCCATTCTCTCGTTACTAACGTTGTCGGAAACCCAGAGCTTTTCAGGACCCGCGACGTCCAAAGCCATGCTGTCTCTGGGAATCGTATTTGACTTATTTGTCAACATTTGATTTCTGTTGTCGACATTACTGGCGCATACTGTAAAGGTGATTTCATTTAATGAAGGCGTATAGCGTTTAGGAGCGCTAAGAGACACGTTTAGCCCTCTTGAGAATGATCTTCAATATCGACAGCCTTCCATTCAATAATTTAAGCATTGCCGATACCCATAATGCTCTGCACGATACAATTTTGCCACGCTCTGGGCTAGCTTTGCCTCATTCTCTCGCATACAAGACATTATAAACTTTACACACGGCAACTAACTTTGAAGATACTTTAGCGAAGCTACCAGTTGTTGTGAAATACAAGCTGTCTGCTTTGCCCGTAATGCTAGCATTTTGGAAGTGAACAAGTCGTACTGAACGCACTTCATTTGCCACGGAAAATACTAGGATATTGCGCATCCTTTCTTACAATCTATCATTAAAATTTTATTTAAATTTTCCGCAAGTTGAAGTTATTTATCCGAAGAATCGTTCGAAGACGGATGGGGAAGCTTACTGAGCTAAGTCTGTTTATGCTTTCTCATCCGTCGTGGAAGCCTCGTTGCAAGCCGTAAAAAAGAAATACTACGTGCCATCCAGCTGGCGAGCAGCACCGTACCGAAGAAGAAAATGCGTGAAGTCAAGGAGCGCTTTTTCCATACATTGCGCAGTTCGAATTTAAACATCCACAAGTCATGCAGCGGATCTCAAGCGCTTAGCGCCTTCGTATCATCATGAACGAAATGAATCGGGGGCTTGGCAAGAGGTTATTTGGCATTCGTCGGATTGATAGCGTGTTTCAGCTCAGGCTTTACCTAAGCAAGACCAGACGCCGTATTTTCGTGGGGTACCAGTAAACCCTTTTCGGTACAATTCGCAACGCCTTGGCCAGCCGTAGAGCGTTGTTTACAGCCTGAAGGTCCACCCGTTCCGTCCCCAACTTCCCCGTACTCACTCGGTGACAGCCACTTTAACGATTTTTAAAGCCTGGCTCTTGAGACAGCGTGCCTTCGGACGTCGCGGTTCTTGAAAAGCTCCGCGTTTCCAAAAACGTTAGTAACGAGTGCATGGACTGCAGAGCCACGTTTAGATTTCCAAAATCACGTCCTCACCATTGTCAGGTATGCCATTTACTCTTTTGTCGTCCGTTTGAGCCACAAGATTTAAGTGCCTGTCTCGTTTAGCAATGACAATAAACAGCAGCGCGGTTGCCACAACTGTGTCACTACGCTTCCAGTGGAGCCATAACAACGCTCGCGGATATCTTTGTCCAGCCGTTGTGGACCTCTAAAATGGCCTTTTTGGGGTCAAAATAGCTACGACGACTTGGGTGTATCGAAAAACGCAACGCCTGAAGAAATTGCTGCGCAATAAGATCAAGTTACGGTCTATAGACCTGACGAAATCGAAGATCAAGCGACACTTGAGCGCATTAATAATTCGTATCGAAAGTTGTACGATCCAATCGCTCAGATGAAATAATTAAAAAAGGGCTCGAGATATTCGGCTCAAGTTATAAATGATACAATGAGCCACTTTGTGTTCGAAACAGTTCGAACTGACCAGACAGAGTGCCAAGTGTACTTCCGTCCCTTTACACTTGGCCTTCGGTAGCACTATCGTCGACGATGTACCCGTAGCGTCTGCAATCAATGCATTGTCGAGTCGAAACCCATTTCAAGCTTGGTGTCCCATGCCGCTGCGTCACTGTACGTCGTGTAATGAAAACCTGTCAGAGTTTATCAAACTGTCATGGTTTCTGTTGCGAAGTTTTTAACGGGCTTTGAGTTCTTGACAAAACTCTACATTTCTGTGAGCTGTCGAGCAAAATGCAATGGCACGATGCCGGATACGGAAATGTTATGGTCAAGGCGTACTGTGTACCAAACAAGGCTGCTGCCAAAGCGGCCTCTCATGAAGTCATCGAGTCGGACCTTGCACTCTCCCACGAGTTCCAGTTTTTTAAAAAAAAACCGCAGTATGACCGGTTTTGAGTAGCTCTTTGGTGAGCTAGAAGAACTTTCGATTCCAAAGGCGTTGCCATTTTCCCGAAAATTGGGTACCACGAAGCGAACAGGAAATTGCTTTTGGCGTTCTTTAATGGGTGCGTGCTACGCCCCCCTACTGCGTGATGCGGACTGCTTAAAAGATTTTCGGGTGTCTTCAAGGTCAGCTCCATTACTTTAAAAGATTCGCCAAAAGATTATGTATAACACGGACGAGTACAACACGTCGATCAAGTCTCTACATTTAGAGCTCGAGAGAGCTCAGATCCGTACTAAAGCAAACGCTCTTGTCGACCGTCAGAAACAACAGTTACAACGTATGGCCTGGCAAATTGCTCGTCCGGAAAAGTAGCGTAAGCGCGAAGCTGCGCAGAATATTCGACGGGAACAAGCGATATTTCATTTTAAGGCCTTGAAGGCTCGAAAAGAGACGCAAACAGGTCGATTTTCCGAAATCCAAGGATAATTTTAAGCAAGATACGACGCAATAGAACTGCGATATGGCGCAGTGGTCGAAACATCGTGCTGATTGTTTCGAGGCCTGCAATCCTGCCATGTCGAGAGACATTGCCAATGACTTTAACTGTGCACTCGTATGGTATATTTCACTCGGCCAAATACGTGAACGACAAGGTACCTCCTGATCTTGTTGGGTTACATGCGCAATTTATTAAGATCCAAGAAAAAAAAAACGAATCGTTGGGTGAAAAAGAAAATTTTGTCGACGAAGAGTGAATGAAGTTGGTCAAAGAGCGAGGACATTGGACGAGTAGCCGTGCGAATACGAAATGTGAAGATGCAATGCGCCGCGATGAAGACGCACGGTGCTAACAAGAGCACGTATTCGTGCGTCTGGTAGCCGAAGCCCTCCAGAAGAATGTCAAGACCATTGAAGCAGACTTGTTGACTAAGACTACGGATGAGATCACTCATGACGGTTCGTAAATTGACAACAGCATACCGAAAAGGGAGTGATTATAACAATTCCCTATTTCAACCTTTTATTTTTTCTTATTGGAAATAATAGTTACTTAGATGTAAATATGCATGTAACAGTACAACCCGTTACAAACTATTGATGACTTCATTCATGACGGATCGTAAATTGACAACAGCATACGGGTTGACTCCATTTGGAAGCGGCTGATTAGCAGGGATTGACAAGATACGGCGCATGTCAAATGTGACATTGTCAGTGGGCCGTTCTGGGTCACGAAGTCGAATTCTGTGTCGCAAAGGTTGCGGCAGGACAGAGGCGTGACGATATCATAAAGACGGTATTCAATTTGCGTTGCGGAAGCACTGACTTTCAGTAGGAGGATATACTGAATGCCAGAATATTCGCACCACCAACGTGCAGCTCGCTCTAGACTTGCCCATGGTTGCCATCGTCCAACTTCAACTGCTAGTGTCACCCAATCGGCGATAGTTCGTGGTATAGGCGGAGGCGTTCGGTTTGGAGTAGACCGTTTCGGACCGAATGTCTCATCAGCCTCCTTCTTTGGGTAGCCGGCTCGGCTCGCTGTCATTGAGCCTCCCTTTGCAATCTCGTGCGAGTTTCCAGTAGCAGCCAAGAAATGTGTAGAAAACTTGCGTGACGTGCTTTCATGTACTCTAGTTGGCAAATCCACAATAAAAATCTGTCCTTTATCGTTGAGGTCCAAAAATCGGAGAGCAACTTGCAGTTCTTCACCATCGCCAATATACTTGTTGAAGGCATCACTAGATACCCCATCACAAACGAGATATGGGTCGATTTCAGCGCTGTCTTGATCAAAATACCCTGCGACGTGGTCGATTCTAAGCGCATTCATTATGTTTGAAATCTCATTAGCAGTTTTAGAAGGCGTAAAATTTGACGTCATGCTTGCGAAGCCTCTTGATTAAATCCGAATACTCTTGGTCGCTTGGGTATCGAACCACAACAGTAAGAGTCCCCGTCGCCCTAATTTGAGACACCCATAGGAAACACAAAAATGTATGATGCTTTTATTGCGCTGGTTGCCAAAGGCATGATTTTTCGATTGTTCTGTACGATGCAATTTTGCCACGCTCTGGGCTAGCTTTGCCTCATTCTCTTGCATACAAAAATATCATTATCTTTACACACGGCAACTAATTTTGAAGATACTTTAGCGAAGCTTCCAGTTATTGTGAGATACAAGCTGTCTGTCTTGCCCGTAATGCTAGCATTTTGGCTGTGAACAATTCGCACTGAACGCACTCCATTTGCCACGGAAAACACTAGGATTTTGAGCATCCTTTTTTACAATTGCTGCTGCTATCATTTAAATTGTATTTAATTTTTCCGCAAGTTGACATTATTTATCCGAAGAATCGTTTGAAGACGGATGGGGAAGCTTACTGAGCTAAGTCTGTGTATGCGTTCTCATCCGTCGTGGAAGCCTCGTTGCAAGCGGTAAAAAAGAAATACAACGTGCCATCCAGCTGGCGAGCAACACCGTGCCGAAGAAGAAATGCGTGAAGTCAAGGAGCGCTTTTTTCATCCACTTGCGCACTTCAATTTAAACATCCACAAGTAATGCAGCGGATCTCAAGCGCTTAGCGCCTTCAAATCATCATGAACGAAATAAATCGAGGGCTTGGCAAGAGGTTATTTGGCATTCGTCGGATTGATAGCGTGTTTCAGCTCAGGCTTTACCTAAACAAGACCAGACGCCGCATTTTCGTGGGGTACCAGTAAACCCTCTTCGGTACAATTCGCAACGCCTTCACCAGCCCCAAAGCGTCGTTTACAGCCTGAAGGTCCACCCGTTCCGTCCCCAACTGCCCCGTACTCACTCGGTGACAGCCACTTAAACGATTTTAAAGCCTGGCTCTTGAGACAGCGTGCCTTCGGACGTCGCGGTTCTTGAAAAGCTCCGCGTTTCCAAAAACGTTAGTAACGAGTGCATGGACTGCAAAGCCACGTTTAGATTTCCAAAATCACGTCCTCACCATTGTCAGGTATGCCATTTACTCTTTTGTCGTCCGTTTGAGCCACAAGATTTAAGTGCCTGTCTCGTTTAGCAATGACAATAAACAGCAGCGCGGTTGCCACAACTGTATCACCACGCTTCCAGTGGAGCCATAACAACGCCCGCGGATATCTTGGCCCAGCGTTGTGAACCTCTAAAACGGCCTTCTTGGGGTCAAAAGAGCTACAACGACTTAAGTGTATCGAAAAACGCAACACCTGAAGAAATTGCAGCGCAATAAGATCAAGTTACGGCCTATAAACCTGACGAAATCGAAGATCAAAAGACACTTGAGCGCATTAATAATGCAAATCGAAATTATACAATCCAACCGCTCGAAAATAATTAAAAAAGGACTCGAAATTCGGCTCAAGTTACAAAACATACAACGAGCCACTTTGTGTTCGAAACAGCTCGAACTGACCAGACAGAGTGCCAAGTGTACTTCCGTCCATCTACACTTGGCCGTCGGTAGCACCATCGTCGACGATGTACCCGTAGCGTCTGCAATCAATGCAGTGTCGAGTAGAAACCCATTCCAAGCTTGGTGTCCCATGCCCCTGCGTCACTGTACGTCGTGTAATGAAAACCTGTCAGAGTTTATCAAACTCTCATGGATCCTGTTGCGAAGTCCCCAACGGGCTTTGAGTACTTGACAAAAATCTACATTTCTGTGAGCTGTCGAGCAAAAGGCAAAGGCACGATGCCGGACACGGAAACGTCATGGTCAAGACGTACTGTGAACCAAACAAGGCTGATGCCAAAGCGGCCTCTCATGAAGTCATCGAGTCGGACCTTGCACTCTCCCACGAGTTCCAGATTCTAAAAAAAACGCAGTATGACAACTTTTGAGTAGCTCTTTGGAGAGTAGAAGAACTCTCGAATCCAAAGGCGTTGCCATTTTCCCGAAAATCGGGTACCACGAAGCGAACAGGAAAGTGCTTTTGACGTTCTTTAACGGGTGCGTGCTACACCCCCTACTGCGTGATGCGGACTGCTTAAAAGATTTTCGGGTGTCTTCAAGGTCAGCTCCATTACTTAAAAAGATTCGCCAAAAGATTATGTATAACACGGACGAGTACAACACGTCGATCAAGTCTCTACATTTAGAGCTCGAGAAAGATCAGATCCGTACCAAAACAAACGCTCTTGTCGACCATCAGAAACAACAGAAACAACGCAAGGCCCGGCAAATGGCTCGTCCGGAAAAGCAGCGTAAGCGCGAAGCTGCGCAGAATATTCGACGGCAACAAGCGATATTTCATTTAAGGCCTTGAACGATCGAAAAGAGACGCAAACAGGTCGATTTTCCGAAATCCAAGGATAATTTTAAGCAAGATACGACGCAATAGAACTGCGATATGGCGCAGTGGTCGAAACACCGTGCTGATTGTTTCGAGGCCTGCAATCCTGCAATGTCGAGAGACATTGCCAATGACTTTAACTGTGCACTCGTATGGTATATTTCACTCAACCAAAGACGAGAACGACAAGATACCTCCTGAGCTTGTTGAGTTACATGCGCAATTTATTAAGATCCAAGAAAAAAAAACGAATCGTTGGGCGAAAAAGAAAACTTTGTCGACGAAGACTGAATGAAGTTGGCCAAAGAGCGAGGACATTCGACGAGAAGCCGTGCGAATACGAAATGTGAAGATGCAATGCGCCGCGATGAAGACGCACGGTGCTAACAAGAGCACGTATTCGTGCGTCTGGTAGCCGAAGCCCTCCAGAAGAATGTCAAGACCATTGAAGCAGACTTGTTGACTAAGACTACGGATGAGATCACTCATGACGGTTCGTAAATTGACAACAGCATACCGAAAAGGGAGTGATTATAACAATTCCCTATTTCAACCTTTTATTTTTTCTTATTGGAAATAATAGTTACTTAGATGTAAATATGCATGTAACAGTACAACCCGTTACAAACTATTGATGACTTCATTCATGACGGATCGTAAATTGACAACAGCATACGGGTTGACTCCATTTGGAAGAGGCTGATTAGCAGGGATTGACAAGATACGGCGCATGTCAAATGTGACATTGTCAGTGGGCCGTTCTGGGTCACGAAGTCGAATTCTGTGTCGCAAAGGTTGCGGCAGGACAGAAGGCGTGACGATATCATAAAGACGGTATTCAATTTGCGTTGCGGAAGCACTGACTTTCAGTAGGAGGATATACTGAATGCCAGAATATTCGCACCACCAACGTGCAGCTCGCTCTAGACTTGCCCATGACTGCCATCGTCCAACTTCAACTGCAAATGTCACCCAATCGGCAATAGTTCGAGGTACTGGCGGAGGCGTTCGGTTTGGAGTGGACCGTTTCGGACCAAATGTCGCATCAGCCTCCTTCTTTGGGAAGCCGGCTCTGCTCGCTGTCATTGAGCCTCGCATTGCAATTTCGCACGAATTTCCGGTAGCAGCTACGAAATGTATGGTAAACTGTAGTGACGTGCTCTCATGTACAGCAGTTGGTAGTTCCACAATAAAAATCTCTCCTTTATCGTTGAGGTCCAAAAATCGGAGAGCAACTTGCAGTCCTTCACCATCACCAATATAGTTGTTGAAGGCATCACTAGATACCGCATCGCAAACGAGGTATGGGTCGATTTTAGTGCCGTCTTGATCAAAATACCCCGCGACGTGGTCGATTCTAAGTGCATTCATTATGTTAGAAATCTCATTAGCAGTTTTAAAGCGGGTGGAATTCAACGTCATGCTTGTATTAGCACCCGAAGCCTCTTGATTAAATCCGGATACTCTTGGTCGCTTGGGTATCGAACCATAACAGCACGAATCCCCGTCGCCCAAATTTGAGACACTCATAGGAAATACAAAAGTGTATGATGCTTTTGTCGCGCTGGTTGCCAAAGGCATGATTTTCCGATTGCTTTTTTTGTTAAGATTCGGAACTATTAACTTGGGGTGTTGCTACTGCTGGGGTTTCAAATCGTGGTGTCGTACTTCCACTATTGGCTGATATTTATCAAATTTGTTGAAGTTACCGATTAAACAATGTTCTGCTGCCATAATCAGCAGAATTATACTTTATGCAGCATTTTGTATAATGCGCAGCATAATTATAATGCTGCGGATTATGCCAGCAGAACTTGGTTGATGGAGCAAATTTATAAAATATAGTATTCTTTATGTAGCATAATGTATGATGCTACGAATTACTACCAGTAGAACATCGTTGATAAAGCGATATCAAAAAAAAAATTAACCACCTAGCGGCATTTACGACATTACAATTTGAAACCCCCTCAAAATAATACTGCCGCATACAAGTAAAAAAGTAAGAAAATTAATGTCTATGGCAATCAGCGCATGAGTGTCGAATTCTGGCGACAGGGAATCGTACTGAGATTGTTACAAACCTGAGCGACCAGTATTGTCTGAATTAAATAAAGAGTCATCGGGTGTAAAGACAAGTGTGATGTCGTTGTGGTGATTGCTCGAGGCCAAAAGTTCTTGTTGCTATTTTTCACTTATATGTGGCAGTACAATCTTAAGGTTATGCTGCTGCTGGAGTTTTAGATTGTAATGTCGTAAAAATATTGCCGCTAGGATGTTAATAAAAAAACGTTGACGTTGCTTTATCAACGATGTTCTGCTTGTGATGCACACATCGGTTGGAGAACCGTTGTTGTGGTACATTTACTTTATGGGTAAAAAACCATTTAATCTAATCATGAACGTTTCCGTATCCGGCATCGTGCCGTTGCCTTTTGCTGTCTCATTCACAAAGCTATAGAGTTTTGTCCAGTACTCAAAGCCTGCTGAGGATTTCGTAACAGGATCCATGAGGGTTTGATAAACTCTGACAGGTTTTCATTACACGACGTGAATGACTTGTGGATGTTTAGAATCGAACTGCGCAATGTGTGGAAAAAGCGCTCCTTGACTTCACGCATTTCTTCTTCGTACGGTATTGCTCGCCAGCTTGACGGCACGTTGTATTTCTTTTTTACGGCTTGCAATGAGGCTTCCACGAAGGATGAGAAAGCATAAACAGACTTAGCTCAGTAAGCTTTTCCATCCGTCTTTGAACGATTCTTCGGATAAATAACGTCAACTGCGCAAAGATTAAATAACATTATAATGGTAGATTTTAAAGAAAGGATGCGCAAAATCCTAGTATTTTTCGTGGTAAATGAAGTGCGTTCAGTGCACCTTGTTCACAGCCAAAATGCTAGCATTACGGGCAAAGCAGACAGCTTGTATTTCACAACAACTGGAAGCTTCGCTAAATTATCTTCAAAGTTAGTTGCCGTGTGTAAAGTTTACGATGTCTTTTTTTACAAGAGAATGAGGAAAAGCTAGCCCAGAACATGGCAAAATTGCATCGTATAGAGCATTAGGGGTATTGGCAATGCTTAAATTATTGAATGGAAGGCTGTCGAGATAAAAGCGCATTCGAAAGAGGACAAAACGTGTCTCTTAGCGCTGCACGACCTCGATAATGAGCTACTGAACGCAATGCGCCTTCTCTTGACGAAACAATCTTTACAGGATGCGCCGGTAATGTCGACAAAAGAAATCAAATGTCGACGAAGAAGTCAAATACGATTCCTAGTGCATGATCGATGACCATTTTATAATTATTTAAAACATGTTAGATTATACATTAGAAAAAAATAATCAGCATTAGATATTTTTTAATAAAATCTGTTCTACAAAAACAATAATTTTTTTTTGTCAGTGCATAATAATTTAAGTTATTATCGCCTTTTAGATTTTGAACAACAATATTTAGAAACATTAATCGTTTTTAGTAATGACCGGAACTGCAGACAATCAAGAAAGTAATTTCTGTAGTTATACGACCGAATTCCTTTTCCAGGCAGTTCTTAATAGCAATATTTTAGACAACGGTATGCTATATCTGGTACAATTCAACATGAGTTATTTCTTACTTCCATCTTGCTTGAATGTAAAATACTCCACATTTTCAGGCCGGAGAATTCAGTTGGTGCAATTTGCCCGAATTACGCCAGCCGATCTTTACGACTTATCTGACTATGTCATTATACCTTTGTTGTTGTTTTGCAATATTAAAATCACTTTTTTTAAGAATGAAGCGAGTATTAGCAACATGAACGCCTAACATTACAAATAGCTACAACACACGCGTCAAGAAACCTGTTTGTGCTGTATCAAGTATGATTCTACGAATTATGCCAGCAGAACGTCGATGATATAGCAACTTCAACGATTTTTAAGTATTAGGTTTGAACCAAAATAAATTTCGACACTACACCCCGATTTGGAACCCCAGCAGAAGCAACACCCCAAGTTAATAGTTCTGAATAACAATGAAAAAACAATCGTAAAATTATGCCTTTGGCAACCAGCACAACATATCATCATACACTTTTGTATTTCCTATGAGTGTCTGAAATTTGGGCGACGGGGATTCGTACTATTATGGTTCGATACCCAAGCGACCAAGAGTATCCGGATTTAATCAAGAGGCTTCGGGTGGCCCAATGACAGCGAGCAGAGCCGTTTTCCAAAAGAAGGAGGCTGATGCGACATTTGGTCTGAAACGGTCAACTCCAAACCGAACGCCTCCGCCAGTACCTCGAACTATTGCCGATTGGGTGACATTTGCAGTTGAAGTTGGACGATGGCAGTCATGGGCAAGTCTAGAGCGAGCTGCACGTTGGTGGTGCGAATATTCTGGCATTCAGTATATCCTCCTACTAAAAGTCAGAGCTTCCGCAACGCAAGTTGAATATCGTCTTTATGATATCGTCACACCTTCTGTCCTGCCGCAATCTTTGCGACACAGAATTAAACTTCGTGACCAAGAACGGCTCACTGACAATGTCACATTTGACATGCGCCGTATCTTGTCAATCCCTGCTAATCAGCCGCTTCCAAATGGAGTCAACCCGTATGCTGTTGTCAATTTACGATCCGTCATGAATGAAGTCATCAATAGTCTGTAACGGCTTGTACCGTTACATGCATAATTACATCTAAGTAACTATTATTTCCAATAAGAAAAAATAAAAGGTTGAAATAGGGAATTGTTATAATCACTCCCTTTTCGGTATGCTGTTGTCAATTTACGAACCGTCATGAGTGATCTCATCCGTAGTCTAAGTCAACAAGTCTGCTTCAATGGTCTTGACTTTCTTCTGAAGGGCTTCGGCTACCAGACGCACGAATACGTGCTCTTGCTAGCACCGTGCGTCTTCATCGCGGCGCATTGCATCTTCACATTTCGTATTCGCACGGCTACTCGTCCAATGTCCTCGCTCTTTGACCAACTTCATTCACTCTTCGTCGACAAAATTTTCTTTTTCGCCCAACGATTCGTTTTTTTTCTTGGATCTTAATAATTTGCGCATGTAACCCAACAAGATCAGGAGGTACCTTGTCGTTCACGTATTTGGCCGAGTGAAATATACCATACGAGTGCACAGTTAAAGTCATTGGCAATGTCTCTCGACATTGCAGGATTGCAGGCCTCGAAACAATCAGCACGATGTTTCGACCACTCCGACATGTCGCAGTTCTACTGCGTCGTATCTTGCTTAAAATTATCTTTGGATTTCGGAAAATCGACCTGTTTGCGTCTCTTTTCGATCGTTCAAGGCCTTAAAATGAAATATCGCTTGTTCCCGTCGAATATTCTGCGCAGCTTCGCGCTTACACCGATTTTCAGCACGAACTAATTGCCGCGCCTCGCGCTGTTTATGTTGCTTCTGATGGTCTGTTGAGTAGATAACTGTGGAGTAGAGGACAAAATCCGAAGTGATATTCATGGATTTAAATTTGTCAAATAGTTTTCTGCTCCACTTATTTTCTTACCCTCATTGATTGGTTCAATCAGGTTGGTAATTACGCTAAGTAAAAACAGTTCTTACAAATGATAACCTAAAAATAAAAGATGGCAGGGGACGTGACTTCGGGGAAGCGAAGCCCTGGTGAACCCGAAACACCAGAGGCCAGTTTTTCAGTTTTACCATTGTCGGAATTGAACTCGTGCCAGGTTGGTAGGACGTTAAATCCCACGTCTCAACGACTTGAGCAAATTACAATAATCTTAACCATGTTACCTTTAATTCTTAGCAGTGCAATACCAACATGGTCGACAAGAGCGTTTTTTTTGGTACGGATCTGAGCTTTCTCTAGCTCTAAACGTAGAGACTTGATCGACGTGTTGTACTCGTCCATGTTATACATAACCTTTTGGCGAATCTTTTAACAGTAATGGAGCTGACCTCTAGCACCGCTGAAAATATTTTAAGCAGTCTGCATCACAGTAGCGGGTGTAGCACACACCCGTTAAAGAACGTCAAAACTTTCCTGTTCGCTTCGTGGCACCCGATTATCCGGAAATGGCAACGCCTTTGGATTCGAAAGCTCTCCTACTCTACAAAGAGCCATTCAAACCAGTCATACTGCGTTTTCCAAGAATCTGGAACTCGTGCGATAGTGCAAGGTCCGACTCGACGACTTCATGAGAGGCCACACCTTGACCATAATATTTCCGTATCCGGCATCGTGCCATTGCCTTTTGCTCTCCAGTTCACAGAAATGTAGAGTTTTGTCAAGTACTCAAAGCCCGTTGAAAACTTCGCAACAGAAACCATGACAATTTGATAAAATCTGACAGGTTTTCATGACACGACGTACAGTGACGCAGCGGCATGGGACACCAAGCTCGAAATGGGTTTCGACTCGACAATGCATTGATTGCAGACACTACGGGTACATCGTCGACAATAGTGCTACCGACAGCCAATTATAAGGGACGGAAGTACACTTGGCACTCTGTCTGGTCAGTTTGAGCTGTTTCGAATACTAAGTGGCACGTGTTATCATTTGGAACTTTAGTTGAATCGCGAGTACCTTTCGAAAGTAATTGCGTTTCGAGCAGTTCAATCCTATAATTTCAATATGCATCAGTAATGCGCTCAAGTGTCTCTTGATCTTCGATTTCGTCAGGTCCATAGGCCGTAACTTGATCTTGTATTGCGCTGCAATTTCTTCAGGTGTTTCGTCTTTCGATACACCAGGTTGTAACGGGGTCAATCGTTACATGAAATTAATACTTAAAGGTTGTTTAGTAATATATTATTTAAAAGGTAGATAATATTTGAAAGATATCACTTTATATAGTAATATTCTGAATTCTTATCCATAAATAGGTATTGGCCATTATATATATATTTATTCCGCAGACTAATCAGCTGCAGGAGTAATTAAGAGAGTTACAGATAAAATAGAGATAAGAAATCATGTACATGTTAAGTATTAGATTATAATTAAGCAAGCAGTTACAACGATAGAACAAGAGACACTTAATTTTATTTAATACAGTTTTCATTTTACCCTCTTAAAATAACTTGTCTTAAAAGAAGTCTTCCTCTGCACGTACAGTGTACGTCACCTAACGTAAGGCACCACTCACAACTGAAGCAGTGTGAAGTGGACTTGTACTGAAGCAGTACAAGTCGTAGTGCCCCGTTACACCTGGTAGCACTTTGTAGTCCGTCCAAGGACCACATTTCCCACATCTAACATGGACATGTTAGATGATAGTGGGAATACGCATCACGTTTCTCCTGAAAGCTACTCCTTTCTAAGTGACATAGAAACGAGTGCAGTCGAACGAAAAAGCTCGACCTAAGAAACGATGCAATATTGGCATTGCTGTCCAACTTAGACAGAGATGCCCTCCATTCAACCATCGCCAAGTTCATACAACATGAACTTGACGAGATGAAGGAAAAAGTAGCCTTGCTGAATCAGCAAGGCTCTCAACAGGCGGAACTGTTGAGATTACAACAGGTACAGACCCATGAACCTGGGATGACGCAAACGCGTCGTCCCGAAACCCTAAAGATTGACATCTCAAAATATACGGGAGTCGAAGAAGACTCCCTCTTGAGATGGTTTGTCGAATTAGACGATGCCATAAAAGCACGTCACATCATCGACGAGCAAATGCAAATCGCATTCGCTCAATCAAATCTGACAGGTCGTGCCAAAACTTGAGCATTGAGCCTTAAGTTACGCGACCCATACGTCTTTGGCTCGCTAGAGGCATTTAAAAACCGACTCAAACAGACGTTTGAACCACCAAGGGCTGAGTCAAAACTCGTTCAGAGCTTCTGAAACTTAAGCAAGGCAAGCGTGATGTGCACGCATATGCCCAGCACATACGACTCTAAGCGAGTTGTATTACAAATAGCCCAGTCCATAAACACACGTTGATTACGGTGTTCATGCAAGGTCTTACGGATGGTCCCGTAAAGATCCACCTGTTCCGCTTGGAGCTGGATACGCTTGACGAAGCAATATCCGTTCCGAAACAGGAGGACTTTAGCTTGAGACAGGCTCAAGCTAGTTCGTCATCATATCGTCCTCCAAGACGACACTAAGAGGTCCAGATCCCATGGACCTTTCTTACGTCGAAAGCGAGAGACCTCGCTTTCCGAATAATAAGTGATCGCAGAAATGCCATCGCTGCCAAAAATTGGGACACTACGCTCATGAGTGTAGAACCACACGTCCAGCACCGAAAGGTTCTTAACGTAATTTTGGACCGTATGTCAAAAAGGGCAACGGTCGCGGATCCGAAGTTGTTGCGAAATCGCAACAGCGAGGTGGACCGCCAAAAAATGGTCGGGGTCAGTAGGGGCGCAACGCCCTACTGATCCAGCAACCTCAAGAGAATTTGCAAATCT
>NC_090621.1:1858324-1865104 GCF_004359215.1 Bremia lactucae
GCAGAACTCATGCGTCTCGCACGCTGGTTCTTGCCATCGCCCTTTGGGAAGGGAGTCCTCTTGCTGGGCATTTTTGCCCCAGCAGGGACCCTGGCATAGCAGCGAGCCATCATATGGCCGCGCTTGCCGCATTTAAAACAGACCACGTCTGCATTGCCCAACTCCATAGGAGTGGCATCTGTCCTCTCGGCCGACGGCTTATACCAAGCTGTCGCCGAGGCACTGTTGTAGGATTGCTCCTCAACTAAGGCAATTTGGATTGCCTCTTCCATCGTCGATGGCACCTTTCTGAAAAGGGCCTGTCGCGATGGGTCATGCCTTAGTCCGTTCATAAACGTGGGCACCTTAATGTGCTCCGGAATCGGACCTACGGATATCGACGCCGATAGCAAGCGCATCTCTTGCACATATTCTTGCAGAGATCGCTTCGCCTGTCGCGCTCCAAAGAAGCGCGCCTGAAGCAACACTTCGTTGTTCGGCGGCTGGTACATGGCGCGAATCGTTTCCTTAAAGATCGCTAATGTAGGGAACGCCTTTCTGTCCGCCATAAGCGCCGAGTAAGCCCATTCTGAGGCCTTACCGCGCAGATGCGACATGGCGAACGACCCCATCCTGCTGTCGTCGGCGGAGCGTTAGGCTCCGAATCCTTTAAGTCAGAACTATTATGAATTATGGTCTGACCCAACGGAGAAGCAGCTGCCCCTTTATGGGCAGCGCTCTCATTACCTGTCGCTGCGCTTTCTAGCACAGACGATGGGACAGCATTCGTAAACGATGCTGTCTCCATGTTGTGAGCCATGAGAGAAGTTTGGATGGCCAATAATGCCGCATCATCATTCCTCATGAGCTCGTTGTCTGCATCACTACTATGAGGTGACGGCAACGGTTTCGACTCATTATAGTCGACAATGAGCGACGGATCAACATCCTCGCTGTTAAAGTGGGATGGATCCTTTAGCCCTGTTAACGCGACAGCCGAAGTGGCTGTCGGCGTTCCGACTAAGGCATTAGACGCGGCCGGCGAATTAATGCGGCGTGTGCGCTTAGTGTGAGGTTGAGTGGGCGTCTCCGCAGGCGATCCACCAACGTGGCCCCTTTAAGATGGCATCTTGGGCGCCGTGTATGGAAAAACGTGCGCGGGAGTGATCGAGTGAACTAGCGGCACGTAAAGCTGCTCGCAGTTCCTCTCTTCTCTTTGACAAATCTAAATATGTTAATTTGTTCTTAAAGAGGGGGATGGTGTAACGCGCTGAAGTTGCCCCTATATTACACAGTCCCCGTTAAGTACACATGGTTTTCTTAGGGGATGATCAATTACTTAATTGAAGTAGTAAGACCCAACACTCGGGTGTGGAGCACATTTGTGACCAACCCTTGTGAATGTGATGCGCAAAGGTGTATTCACATTAGGAGGGATGACGCCCAGCGTCATCCATGATGACGGCTAGCGTCATCCGTTACGCGAGGTATCTATAAAGATACGCTCGCAATTCATATTAAATGATATCTAAAGAGATATCATTTTAATTGGTAAAAATAGGTATTTGTTTATAATTCTGTTAAATATAAATCAGTCTGAAAACTACTTCCTACTTGGTAAGTGCGCACGAGGAGACGGATTACCGCTCCCGTGACGACACTCAACCAGAGTTCTTAGTGTGTTTGGTGAGGTCGCTTGCGCGCCCACCACGACTAACTCACTGCACGCAAGAGAAGCAGGTTTAACCGCTTCCTCGCTGCGCTAGGGTGTGTGTCTAAGTAGAGCGTGGCTGCATGACGACGTGCCCACCTACATAAAGAGCCAGGCTTTAAAAATCGTTAAAGCGGCTGTCACCGAGTGAGCACGGGGCAGCTAGGGTCGGAACGGGTAGACCATCAGGCTGTAAACGACGCTTTGAGGCTGGTGAAGGCGTTGCAAATTGTACCGAAGAGAGTTTACTGGTACCCCACGAAAATAAGGCGTCTGGTCTTGCTTAGGTAAAGCCTGAGCTGAAACACGCTATCAATCCGACGTATGCCAAACAACCTCGTGCCAAGCCGCCGATTTAGTTCGTCCATGATGATAAGAAGGCGCTAAGCACTTGAGATACGCTGCATTACTTGTGGATGTTAGAATCGAACTGCGCAATGTATGGAAAAAGCGCTCCTTGACTTCACGCATTTTTTTCTTCGGTAGGGTGTTGCTCGCCAGCTAAATGGCACGTTGTATTTCTATTTTCACGGCTTGCAACGAGGCTTCCACGACGGATGAGAAAGCATAAACAGACTTAGCTCAGTAAGCTTCCCCATCCGTCTTCGAACGATTCTTCGGATAAATAACTTCAACTTGCGGAAAATTTAAATAAAATTTTAATGATAGATTGTAAGAAAGGATGCGCAATATCCTAGTATTTTCCGTGGCAAATGAAGTGCGTTCAGTGCGACTTGTTCACTTCCAAAATGCTAGCATTACGGGCAAAGCAGACAGCTTGTATTTCACAACAACTGGTAGCTTCGCTAAAGTATCTTCAAAGTTAGTTGCCGTGTGTAAAGTTTATAATGTCTTGTATGCGAGAGAATGAGGCAAAGCTAGCCCAGAGCGTGGCAGAATTGTATCGTGCAGAGCATTATGGGTATCGGCAATGCTTAAATTATTGAATGGAAAGCTGTCGAGATTGAAGATCATTTTCAAGAGGACTAAACGTGTCTCTTAGCGATCCTAAACGCTATACGCCTTCTCTTGATGAAACCACCTTTACAGGATGCGCCAGTTTTGTCGACAAAACAAATCAAATGTCGACAAAGAAGTCAAATACGATTTCCACAGACAGCATGGCTTTGGACGTCGGGAGTCCCGAAAAGCGCTGGGTTTCCGACAACGTTAGTAACGAGAGCATGGACCACAGAGCTGCGCTTAGATTTCCAAACCCACGTTCTCAACCGACGGCCAAGTGTAAAGGGACGGAAGTACACTCGGCACTCTGTCTGGTCAGCTCGAGCTGTTTCGAACACAAAGTGGCTCATTGTATCATTTATAACTTGAGACGAATCTCGAGCTTTTCTTAATTATTTCATTTGAGCAGTTGGATCGTACAACTTTCCATACGAATTAATAATGCGCTCAAGTGTCGCTTGATCTTCGATTTCGTCAAGTCTATAGACCGTCACTTGATCTTGTATTGCGCTGCAATTTCTTCAGGTGTTGTGTCTTTCAATACACCCTAGTCGTCGTTGCTCTCTCGAACCAAAAAAATAGCGATTTGCAGGTCCACGACGCTGGTAAAAGATATCCGCGGGCATTGTGATCGCTCCTGTGGAAGTTTAATACAGTGGCGACAACAGCGCTGCTGTGTATTGCCATAGCCAACGAAACAGGTACTTGAATCTTGAAGCTCAAACGGACGACAAAAGAGTAAACCGCATATCTGGCAATGCACTCGACCAAAGACGAGTAGGACAAAGTACCTCTTGAGCTTGTTGAGTTACATGCGCAATTTATTAATTTCAAAGAAAAGGAACCGGAATCGTTGGGCGAGAGAGGAACCTTTGTCGACGAATACTGAATGAAGTTGGCCAAAAAGGGAGGGCATTGGACGAGTAGCCGTGCGAATACGAAATGTGAAGATGCAATGTGCCGCGTGAAGACGCACGGTGCTAGCAAGAGGACACAACTGGAAGCTGAAGCCCGCCAGAAGAAGATAAAGACCATTGAAGCAGATTTGTTGGCTAAGACTACGGATGACAATACTCATGACGATTCCTAAATTGACAATAGCATACTGAAAAAGGGAGTGATTATAAAAATTCCCTAATTTTTACCTCCTGTATATATTTTTTTCTTATTGGAAATAATAGTTACTTAGAAGTAAATATGCATGTAACGGTACAACCCGTTAAGAACTACGGATAATATCACTCATGACGGTTCGTAAATT
This sequence comes from Bremia lactucae, assembly GCF_004359215.1. Classification (NCBI taxonomy): domain Eukaryota; phylum Oomycota; class Peronosporomycetes; order Peronosporales; family Peronosporaceae; genus Bremia; species Bremia lactucae. The sequence continues at coordinate 1,862,239 of NC_090621.1, forward strand.
GACAACAGCATACGGGTTGACTCCATTTGGAAGAGGCTGATAAGCAGGGATTGACAAGATACAGTGCATGTCAAATGTGACATTGTCATTGGGTCGTTCTGTATCGCAAAGGTTGCGGCAGGACATGAGGCGTGACGATATCATCAAGACGGTATTCAATTTCCGTTGCAGAAGCACTGACTTTCAGTAGGAGAATGTACTGAATGCCCGAATATTCGCACCACCAACGTGCAGCTCGCTCTAGACTTGCCCATGGTTGCCATCGTTCAACTTCAACTGCTAGTGTCACCCAATCGGCAATAGTTCGTGGTGCAGGTGGGGGCATTCGATTTTGTGTAGACCCCATCGGACCAAATGTTGCATCAGCCTCCTTCTTTGGGTAGCCGGCTCGGCTCGCTGTCATTGAGCCCCCCTCGGCAATCTCGCGCGAATTTCCGGTAGCAGCCAAGAAATGTGTAGAAAACTTGCGTGACGTGCTTTCATGTACTCTAGTTGGCAGTTCCACAATAAAATTCTGTCCTTTATCGTTAAGGTCCAAAAATTGGAGAGCAACTTGTAGCTCTTCACCATCACCGATATACTTGTTGAATGCATCACTAGATACCGCATCGCAAACGAGATATGAATCGATTTCAGCGCCGTCTTGATCAAAATACCCCGCGACGTGGTTGATTCTTAGCGCATTCATTATGTTAGAAATCTCATTAGCAGTTTTAAAGCGGGGAGAATTCAACGTCATGCTTGTATAAGCGCCCGAAGCCTCTTGATTAAATCCGGGTACTCTTGGTCGCTTGGGTATCGAGCCATAACAGGACAAATCCCCGTCGCCCAAATTTGAGACACTCATAGGAAATACAAAAGTGTATGATGCTTTTGTTGGGCTGGTTGCCAAAAGCATGATTTTTCGATTGCTTTTTCATTTATATTCGATACTATTAGCTTAAGGTGTTGCTACTGCTGGGGTTTCAAATCGTGATGTCGTACTTCGGCTATAGGCTGGTATTTATCAAATTTGTTGAAGGTACCGTATTTACGATGTTCTGCTGCCATAATCCGCATAATTATACTTTATGCAGCATTTGAGTATCATATTCAGCATAAACATAATGCTTCGGATTATGCCAGGAGAAATGCAAATTTATAAAAATATATACTTTATGTTGCACAATTTTTGATGCTACGAATTGTTCGAGCAGAATATCGTTGATAAAGCAACTTCAACGTCTTTTATTAACAGCCTAGCGGCAATTACGATATTACAATTTGAATCTCCAGCAGCAGCAACACCCTCAGATAATACTGCCGCATACAAGTAAAAAACAACGAAAAATTATGTCTATGCTTCAGCGCATGAGTGTCGGATTCAGGCGACAGGGATTGTACTGGGATGGGTCGAAACCTAAGCGACCAAGATTATCTGAATTGAATAAAGAGGCATCAGGTGTAAAGACAAGTGTGGCGTTGTTGTGGTGATTGCTTGAATCAATCACTTTTTGTTGCAATTTTTCACTTATATGTGGCAGTATAATCTTGATGTGTTGCTGCTGCTGGGTTTTTAAGCTGCAGTGTCGAAATTGCTTCTGGACTAATACTAAGAAATCTTTGAAGTTGCTTTATCATCGACGTTCTGCTAGCATAATTCGCATAATCATACTTGATACAGCAAAAATGGATTTCTTGACACGTGTGATGTAGCTCTTTGTAATGTTAGGCGTGCATGTTGCTAATACTCGCTTCATTCTTAGAAAAAAAGATTTTTATTCTGAAAAGCAACAACAAATGTGTAATGACAAAGTCAGATTAGTCGTAAAGATCGGCTGGCGTAATTCAGGCAAATTGCACCAACTGAATTCTCCTGCACAAAAACTTTGAGTAATTTACACTCAAGCAAGATGGAAGTATGAAATGACTCATGTTATATTGTACCATTATAGCATACCGTTGTCTAAAATATTGCCATTAACAAATGCCTGGAAAATGAATTTGGTCGTATAACTACATAAATCCTTTTCCTGATTGTCTGCAGTTCCGGTCATTACTAAAACGATAAATGATTCTTTATAAATATTGTTGTTCAACCTTTTTAAATTTTATCTGTTGTGAAAGAAACATCCAAAAGGCGATTATAACTTAAATTATTTCGCATTGCAAAATAAAATTTATTGTTTTCATATACAATAGATTTTATAAAGAAATTATGTTATAATGTTTTTCATAAGAAAAATATTATTATTCAAGATAATTTAAATAATGATAAAATGATCATCAATCATGCGCTAAAAATCGTATTTGACTTTTTTGTCGACATTTGATATCTTATGTCGACATTACCGGCGCATCCTATAAAGATGGTTTTTTCAGGAGAAGGCGCATTGCGTTCAGCAGCTCATTATCGAGGTCGTGCAGCGCTAAAAGACACGTTTTGTCCTCTTTAGAATGCGCTTCAATCTTGACAGCCTTCCATTCAATAATTTAAGCATTGCCAATACCACCTAATACTCTGTACTATGTAATTTTGCCAAATTCTTGGCTAGCTTTGTGTAACGGGCTAAAGTTGCCCTAAAGTTACACAGTCCCCGTTAGGTACGCTTAATGTACTTAAGGGGATGGTCAATTACTGAATAATAGTAATTAGACCCAACACTCGGGTGTGGTGCACATTTGTGACCAACCCTTGTGGATGTGATGCACATGGGTGCATACACATTAGGAGGGATGACGCCCAGCGTCATCCATGATGACGGCTAGCGTCATCAGTTACGCGAGGTATCTATAAGATACGCTCGCAATACATATTAAATGATATCTATAGAGATAGCATTTTAATTACCAAAAACAGGTATTTATATTTAATTCTATAAAAAAA
>NC_090621.1:1871210-1878257 GCF_004359215.1 Bremia lactucae
TAGTGCGAAAGCACAATCTCAACCGTCGACGTTGGCAGCCATGAAGGCATACCACGTGACGAGCTCATTGGCCTCTGAGATAAAAGAGAGCTACAGTCACAAGACGACCACCGTCGCCTGCTGTTGGATCACTTCGGTAGACGAAAGGTTTCCTTTCCGTTGCACCTGAAAGCTAGGTTCAATCGCTTTAGCTACAGCGATGGCATGTTATGGTAGCAGCTGTCACCTGGTATCCCCTTGAGAATCTATGTGCCTCATGACACAGATCTCAAGTTGATGATCCTTCACGAGCTCCATGATGCGCCATCTAGTGGGCATCTGGGCCGTGAAAAGACATTCTTACGAGTGTCAGAGAAATTTTGGTGGCCACACCAATATAGATGGGTGGCTAACTATATTCGCTCTTGCGAACAGTGTCAGCGCATTAAGCCACACCGTCCAGCAGTGCGCCACTGAAGCCGCTACCGATTCCAACCAACTATTGGAAGTCGGTAAGTCTGGAGTTCATGTTTGGCATGACGCCCGATCATAAGGGTCGGACAGGGCTGGCCGTCTTTGTAGACAGACTAAGAAAGATGGTGCGTTTAGCACCATGTAAGACATCGATCACATGCAAGCAGGCAGCTCTCTTGTTCCTGGATCATGTTTACCGACTACACGGGATGCCTGAGTCCATAGTATCAGACTGGGATTTTCGTTTTACGTCTGTTTTTTGGCGACATGTGTTCGAGCTGCTACGAAGCAAGCTCCAAATGTCGACCACAGATCATCCGCAGACCGATGATTAAACTGATGGTGCCAATCAGGTCGTGGCGGATGTCTTACGCACTATAGCAACTCCCAAAGAGTGGAGCAAGCAATTGCCCTTTGTGAAGTTCGCTATAAATAACAGTATTCACGCCAGTACGGGTGAGACACCGTTTTAAATTAACGGGCTGCGCCATCCTCGGACGCCAGTCTCGTTTGTGCGCAGCCCGATCTCTTAACTCTTACTTAATTATAAACTAATACTAAATATTCAATTGAATTCTTATCTTATCTTGTCTCTCTCTTCTACAGCTGATTAGTCTGCGGAATAAATAGATATATTGGTCGATACCTATTTATAAATAAGAATTTTTAATAATACTATAAAAAGTAATATCCTACAATCAACCTCCAAAGAGGGGTCGTATTCACGTGGTGAATCACCACGTGCATTCGCAACAACTAGTGTTGCGCGAGTGGAAGACACTGCGGCAGACGGAACGTCTGCCGCAAGAGATAACAGTGCGTCCCCCGCGGCTGCACGAAGCGCAGCCGAAGGCGCAGCACTATCAACACCCCGCATGAGTTTATTCTTAATGCAGAGAGACGAGCTAATTAATACAGTTTTCATGTTACCCTCTTAAAGCTAGTCACCTTAAAGAGAAGTCTTCCTCTGCACGTACTAGTGTACGTGAAAAAACGTAAGGCACAACTCGGAACTAAAGCAGTGCGAAGTGGACTTGTACAGAAACAGTACAAGTCGTAGTGCCCCGTTAAAAAGTTGCTCTCCGATTTTTGGACCTCAATGATACAGGACAGATTTTATTGACGAACTGCCAACTATAGTTCATAAAAGCACGTCACTACAGTTTACTTTACCATTTGTGACAGCTACCGGAAATTCACGCGAGATTTCAAAGGGAGGCTCAAAGACAGCGAACCGAGCCGGCACCCAAAGAAGGAGGCTGATGCGAAATTTGGTCGGATGAGATGTGCTCTAAATCGAATGCCCCCACCAGCACCACGAACTTTTGCCAATTGGGTGACACTAGCAGTTGAAGTTGGACGATATCAACCATGGGCAAGTCTAGAGCGAGCTGCACGTTGGTGGTGCGAATATTCTGGCATTCAGTACATTCTCCTACTGAAAGTCAGTGCTTCTGCAGCACAAATTAAATATTGTATTTATGATTACGTCAGGCCTCGTGCCCTGCCGCAACCTTTGCGACACAGAATTCGACTTCGTGACCTAGAACGGCCCACTGACAATGTCACATTTGACATGCGCCGTATCTTGTCAATATCTGCTAATCAGCCTCTTTCAAATGGAGTCAACCCGTATGGTATTGTCAATTTACGATCCGTCATGAGTGATATCATCCGTAGTCTTAGATAAGAGTTTGCATAGAATCGTCTTGTTTCACAAATGAGACAATATTATGCAAACTGTTATCTAAGACTATGTGAAACGGGGTGTGTCGTTACATGAAATGAACACTTGACGGTTGTTAATTAATATATTATCTGAAAGGTAGATAATATTTGGAGGATATTACTGTATGTAGTAATATTCAGAATTCTTATCCATTAATAGGTATAGGCCATTATATCTATTTTTTCCGCAGACCAATCAGCTGTAGGAGTAATTGAAGAGAGTTACAAATAAGATAGAGATAAGAATTCATTTACATGTTAAGTAATAGGTTATAGTTAAGTTAGCATTTACAAAGATAGAACAAGAGGCACTTAATTATATTTAATACAGTTTTCATTATACCCTCTTAAGTCTATTTGCCTTAAAAGAAGTCTTTCTCTGCACGTACAGAGTATGTCAATTAACGTAGGGCACCACTCGCAACTGAAGCAGTGCGATGTGGACTTGTACTGAACAGTACAAGTCGTTGTGCCCCGTTACACTATGGAAGATATCACTCATGACGGTTCGTGAATTGACAACTTGTTGAAGGCATCACTGGATACCCCATCACAAGCGACATATGGGTCAATTTCAGAGCCGTCTTGATTATAATACCCGCGACGTGGTCAATGGTAAGCGTATTTATGATGTTAGAAAACTCATTAGCGGTCTTAAACAAGTAAAATTCGACGTCATTCTTATCATGAGGTACGTTTACCAAACGCTGAGGTAAATAAACTGATCGATGACCATTTATTATTATTTATAACATCTTAAACAATGCAATTTATTTTAAATAATCAGAATTTTTTTTTTCCTAAAGCCTATTCTATATAAGAACAGACATTTTATTTATCCGTGCGAGATACTTTAAGTTATAATCGCCTTTTAGATTTTTATTTCCTAACAGATAAAAATTGAAAAAGGGGGGGGGGGAACAACAATATTATTTTAGAAACATTTATCGTTCTTAATTCTGGTCGGAACTGCAGACAATCAGGAAAGGAATTTCTGTCGGTATACGACAGGAAAATCCATTTTCAAGGCAGTTGTTAATGACAATATGTTAGACAACGGTATGCTATATCCGGTACAATTCAACATGAGTCATTTCTTGCATGAGTCAGCCGATCTTTACGACTAATCGACTTTGTCATTATACATTTGTTGCTGTTTTGCAATATTAAAATCATTTTTTTTAAGAATGATCGAGTATTAACAACATGAACGCCTAACATTACGAAGAGCTACAACACACGCGTCAAGAAACCCGTTTGTGGTGTACCAAGTATAATTCTGCGAATTATGCCAGCAGAACGTCTATGATAAAGCGACTTCAACGATTTCTTAGTATTAGCTTAGAAGCAATTTCGACACTACAAATTATATCCTAGCAGCAGCAACATCCATTAAAGTTGAAAGGTACTCGCGATTCGTCTCAAGTTCCAAAAGATACAACGAGCCACTTTGTGTTCGAAACAGCTCAAACTGACCAGACACAGTGCCAAGTGTTCTTCCGTCCCTTTACACTTGACCGTCGGTAACACTTTTGTCGAAGATGTACCCGTAGTGTCTGCAATCAAAGTATTGTCGAGTCGAAACCCATTCGAAGCTTGGTGTCCCATGCCGCTGCGTCAGTGCACGTCGTGTCATGAAAACCTGTCAGAGTTTATCAAACTTGTTTTATAAAAGGTTGGAAATCAAATTTAAATTGTAGACTTACATAAAAATGATTCGGCCATGAGCAAAATTTAAAGTTGACTTCGAGAGCATTATAGTATGTGAGACCCTCGTGGCGCAACCGACGCTAATCAATTGAGCGGGTATTGGCCTTGATCTCCGTTCTAAGCGCCAACAAGCTAGCTTCAATGATCTTGACTTTCTTCTGGCGGGCTTCGGCTTCCAGAGGCTTGTAGTCGTGTACACTTGCGTGCACTGTGCGTCTTCATCGCGGCACATTGCATCTTCGCGATTCGTATTCGCAGCGCTACTCGTCCAATGTTCTCGCTCTTTGACCAACTTCATTCAGTATTCGTCGACAAAGGTTCCTTTCTCGCCCAACGATTCAGGTTCCTTCTCTTAGATCTTAATAAATTGCGTATGTAACTCAACAAGCTCAAGAGGTAACTTGTTCCTCTCGTCTTTGGTCGAGTAAAATATACCATACAAGTGCACAATAAAGTCATTGGCAATGCCTCTCGACACTGCAGGATTGCAAGCCTCGGACCAATCATCACGTTGTTTCGAACACTGCGCCATATCGCAGTTCTGCTGCGTCGTATCTTGCTTAAAATTATCCTTGGATTTCGTAAGCTCGACCATTTCTTTCATATAAGTCTCTTCTTCAGTGTAACGAACCAACTGGCCGCGCACGACGTGAAATAGCAGAATGTGCGTCGTACTCGGCTGCTTCTCATATCGTTATTTAGTTTCTATTATTTGCTAGGTTTGCGTCTCTATTCGAGTCTTAAAGGCCTTAAAATGAAACGTCGCTTGTTCCCGTCGAATATTCTGCGCAGCATCGCGCTTACGCTGCTTTTGCGCACAAGCAATTTGCCGCGCCAGACGCTGTTTATGTCGCTTCTGACGGTCGACAAGAGCGTTTGCATTGTTACGGATCTGAGCTCTCCCGAGCTCTAAACGTAGAGACTTGATTGACGTGATGTACTCGTCCGCGTTATACAGAACATTTCGGCGATTCTTTTGATAGTAATGGAGCTGACCTATAAGACCGCCGAAAATCTTTCAAGCAGTCCGCATCACGCAGTAGCGGGTGTAGCACACACCCGTTAAAGAACGTCAAAGGCACTTTCTCGCTAGCCTCGTGGTACCCAATTTCGGGAAGATGGCAACGCCTCTGGATTCGAAAGTTCTTTAAGCACTACGAAGCGCCACTCAAAAGCGGTCATACTGCGTTTTTTCTTGAATCTGGAACTCGTGCGAGAGTGCAAGGTCCGACTCAATGACTTCATGAGAGGCCGCTTTGGCAGCAACCTTGTTTGGTTCGCAGTACGTCTTGACCATGAACGTTTCCGTATCCGGCATCGTGCCATTGCCTTTTGCTCTCCAGTTCACAGAAATGTAGAGTTTTGTCCAGTTCTCAAAGCCCGTTGGATACTTCGCAACCGAATTGTTTACTTCCGTCCCTTTAAACTTGGCAGTCAGTAGCACCATTGTCGACGATGTACCCGTAGTGTCTGCAATTAATGTAGTGTTGGGTCGGAATTCATTCCAAGCTTGGTGTCCCATGCCCCTGCGTCACTTTACGTCGTGTAATGACAACCTGTCAGAGTTTATCAAACTGTCATGGCTTAGCACTCTACATGGTCAGCTCGAACAGATTCGAACGCAAAGTGGCTCGCTGGATCATTTGGAACTTGAGATGAATCGCGAGTCCTTTCGGATTTATTGCGTTCCAAGCAGATTATTCCTGCAATTTTCGATATGCTACATTGATGCGCTCAAGTGACTCTTGATCTTTAATTTTATTAGATCCATAGGCCGTAACTTGATCTTGTATTGCGCTGCAATTTCTTCAGGTGTTGCGTTTTCCGATACACCCAAGTCGTCGTAGCTCTTTTGACCCCAAAAAAACCATTTAGAGGTCCACCGCGCTGGTGAAAGATATCCGCGGGCATTGTGATGGCTCCAGTGGAAGTGAAATTAAACAGTGGCGACAACAGCGCTGCTGTGTATTGCCATAGCCAACGAGACAGGCACTTGAATCTTGTGGCTCAAACGGACGATAAAAGTATGAACCGCATATCTGGCAATACTGAGAATGTTGTTATGGAAATCTAAGCGAAGCTCTGTGGTCCATGTACTCGTTCCTAACGTTTTCGGAAACCCAGAGCTTTCAAGGCCTGCGACCTCCAAAGCCATGCTGTCTAGAGAGCCAGGCTTTAAGCATCGTTTAAGCGGCTGTCACCGAGTTTGCACGGGGCAGCTGGGGACGGAACGGGTGGACCTTCAGGCTGTAAACAACGCTCTACGGCTGGCCAAGGCGTTGCGAATTGTACCGAAAAGGGTTTACTGGTACCCCACGAAAATACGGCGTCTGGTCTTGCTTAGGTAAAGCCTGAGCTGAAACACGCTATCAATCAGACGAATGCCGAATAACCTCTTGCCAAGCCCCCGATACATTTCGTTCATGATTATACGAAGGCGCTAAGCGCTTGAGATACGCTGCATGACTTGTGGATGTTTAGAATCGAACTGCGCAACGCATGGAAAAAGCGCTCCTTGACTTCACGCATTTCTTCTTCGGTACGGTGTTGCTTGCCAGATGGATGGCATGTTGTATTCTTTTTACGGCTTGTAACGAGGCTTCCACGACGGATGAGAAAGCATAAACAGACTTAGCTTTATCCGTCTCCGAACGATTCTTCGGATGAGAAAGCATTAACAGACTTAGCCCCGTCCGTCTTCGAACAATTCTTCGGATAAATAACGTCATTTGCGGAAAATTGAAATACATTTTAAAAGATAGCAACAGCAATTCTAAAAAAGGATGCGTAAATCCTAGTAATTTTCGTGGCAAATGAAGTGCGTTTAGTGCAACCTGTTCACAGCCAAAATGCTAGCATTACGGGCAAAGCAGACAGCTTGTATTTCACAACAACCGGAAGCTTCGCTAAAGTATCTTCAAAGTTAGTTGCCGTGTGCAAAGTTTATGATGTCTTGTATGCGAGAGAATGAGGCAAAGCTAGCCCAGAGCGTGGCAAACTGTATCGTACAGAGTATTAAAAGTATGGCTATGCTCAAATTATTGAATGGAAGGCTGTCGAGATTGAAGATCATTTTCAAGAGGACTAAACGTGTCTCTTAGCAATCCTGAACGCTATAAGCCTTCCCTTGATGAAACCATCTTTACAGGATGCGCC
>NC_090621.1:1882036-1901304 GCF_004359215.1 Bremia lactucae
TTTTGTTGCAATTTTTCACTTATATGTGGCAGTATAATTTTGGGGTGTTGCTGCTGCTGGGGTTTAAAATTGTAGTGTCGTAATTGCTTCTAGGCTAATACTAAGAAATCGTTGAAGTTGCTTTATCATCGACGTTCTGCTGGCATATTCACATTATCATACTTGATACAGCACAAACGGGTTTCTTGGCGCGTGTGTTTTAGTTCTTTGTAATGTTGGGCGTTCATGTTGCTAATACTCGCTTCAAATCTTAAAAAAATAATTATCATATTGCAAAACCGCAACAAATGTATAATGACAAAGTCAGATTAGTCGTAAAAATCAGTTGGCGTAATTCGATCAAATTGCACCAACTGAATTCTCCGGCATAAAAACTTTGAGTAATCTTCACTCAAGCAAGATGGAAGTAAGAAATGACTCATGTTTAATGTAACAGATATAGCATACCGTTGCTTAAAATATTGCTATTAAGAACTACCTGGAAAAGCAATTCGGTCGTATAACTACAGAAATTACTTTCCTGATTGTCTGCAGTTCCGGTCATTACTAAAAACGATTAATGTTTCTAAATATTGTTGCTCAATATTTTTTCAATTCTGCAATTCTGCCGCAACCTTTGCAACACATAATTCGACTTCGTGACCCAGAACGACCCACTGACAGTGTCACATTTGACATGCGCCGTATCTTGTCAATCCCTGCTTATCAGCCGCTTCCAAATGGAGTCAACCCGTATGCTTTTGTCAATTTAAGATCCGTCATGAATGAAGTCATCAGTAGTCTGTAACGGGTTGTACTGCTACATGCATATTTACTTTAAAGTAACTGTTATTTCCAATAACAAAAAATATAAAAGGAGGTTAATATTAGGCAATTGTTATAATCACTCCCTTTTTCGGTATGCTACTGTCAATTTACGAACCGTCATGAGTGATCTCATCCTCTTACCCAACAAGTCTGCTTCGATGGTCTTGACCTTCTTCTGGCGGACTTCAGCTACCAGACGCACGAACACGTGCTCTTGCTAGCACCGTGCGATTTCACGCTGCGCATTGCATCTTCACATTTCGTATTCGCACGGCTGTCGTCGAATGTCCTCGCTCTTTGGCCAACTTCATTCAGTATTCGTCGACAAAGGTTCATCTCTCGCCCAACGAAACCGGTTCCTTTTCTTGGATCTTAATCAATTGCGCATGTAACTCAACAAGCTCAAAGATACCTTGACCCTCTCGTCTTTGGCCGACTGAAATATACCTTACGAGTGCACAATGAAATTATTGACAATGTCTCTCGATACTGCAGGATTGCAGGCCTTGGACCAATAATAACGATATTTCAATCACTGCGCCATATCGCACTTCTACTGCGTCGTATCTTGCTTAAAATTATCCTTGGATTTCGTAATTTCGACCATTTCTTCAAAATAAGTCTCACCTTCAGTATTACGAAACGACTGGCCGCGTGCGACGTCAAATTACAAAATGTGCGTCGTACTCGACTGCTTCTCATATTGTTATTTTCTCGCTTTATTCGTTCCGTTTGCGTCTCTTTTCGAGCCTTCAAGGCCTTAAAATGAAAAGTCGCTTGTTCCCGTCGAATATTCTGCGCAGCTTCGTGCCTTCGCCGCTTTTCAGCACAAGCAATTTGCTGCGCAGACGCCGCTTATGTTGCTTCTGATGGTCGACAAGAGCGTTAATTTTAATACGGATCTGAGCTTTCTCGAGCCTTAAACGTAGAGACTTGGTCAATGTGTTGTACGCGTCCGTGTTAAACATAACCTTTTAGCGATTCTTATAGAGTAATGGAGCTGACCTCGAGGACACCCGAAGATATTTTGAGCAGTCCGCATCACGCAGTAGCGGGTGTAGTACGCACCCATTAAAAAACGTCAAAAACACTTTCCCGCTAGCCTCGTGGTACCCGATTTTCGGGAAAATGGCAATGCTTCTGGATTCGAAAGTTCACCTAGCTCTACAAAAAGACACCCAAAAGCAGTTATCCTGGATTCTTTCTAGAATCTGAAATTGGTGCGAGAGTGCAAAGTCCGGCTCGATGACTTCATGAGAGACCGCTTTGGCAGCAGCCTTGTTTGGTTCACAGTACGTCTTGAACATGAATGTTTCCGTATCCGGCATCGTGCCATTGCCTTTTGCTCTCCAGTTCACAGAAATGTAGATTTTTGTCAAGTACTCAAAGCCCGTTGAGAATTTCGCAACAGGATCCATGGGAATTTGATAAACTCCGACGGGTTTTCAGTAAACGACGTGGCATAGGACACCAAGCTTGGAATGGGTTTCGACTCGACACTGCATTGATTGCAGACGCTTCGGGTACATCGCCGACAATAGTGCTACCGACGGCCAAGTTTGAAGGTACGGAAGTACACTTGGCACTCTGTCTGGTCAGTTCGAGCTGTTTCGAACACAAGTGGCTCATTGTATCATTCATAACTTGAGACGAATCTCGAGCCAATTCTTTATTATTTCATTTGAGTAGTTGGATCGTGCAACTTTCGATACGCATCATTAATGCGCTCAAGTGTCTCTTGATCTTCGATTCGTCAGGTCCATAGACCTTCACTTGATCTTGTATTGCGCAGCAATTTCTTCAGGCGTTGCGTCTTTCGATACACTGAAGACGTCGTAGCTCTCTCGAACCAAAAAATAGCGATTTGCAGGTCCACGACGCTGGTGAAAGATATCCGCGGGCATTGTGATCGCTCCAGTGGAAGTTTAATACAGTGGCGACAACAGCGCTGCTATGTATTGCCATAGCCAACAAGACAGGTACTTAAATTTTGTAGCTCAAACGGACGACAAAAGAAAAAACCGCATATTTGGCAATAGTGAGAACGTGGTTTTGGAAATCTAAGCGCGGCTCTGTGGTCCATTCTCTCGTTACTAACGTTGTCGGAAACCCAGAGCTTTTCAGGACCCGCGACGTCCAAAGCCATGCTGTCTCTGGGAATCGTATTTGACTTATTTGTCAACATTTGATTTCTGTTGTCGACATTACTGGCGCATACTGTAAAGGTGATTTCATTTAATGAAGGCGTATAGCGTTTAGGAGCGCTAAGAGACACGTTTAGCCCTCTTGAGAATGATCTTCAATATCGACAGCCTTCCATTCAATAATTTAAGCATTGCCGATACCCATAATGCTCTGCACGATACAATTTTGCCACGCTCTGGGCTAGCTTTGCCTCATTCTCTCGCATACAAGACATTATAAACTTTACACACGGCAACTAACTTTGAAGATACTTTAGCGAAGCTACCAGTTGTTGTGAAATACAAGCTGTCTGCTTTGCCCGTAATGCTAGCATTTTGGAAGTGAACAAGTCGTACTGAACGCACTTCATTTGCCACGGAAAATACTAGGATATTGCGCATCCTTTCTTACAATCTATCATTAAAATTTTATTTAAATTTTCCGCAAGTTGAAGTTATTTATCCGAAGAATCGTTCGAAGACGGATGGGGAAGCTTACTGAGCTAAGTCTGTTTATGCTTTCTCATCCGTCGTGGAAGCCTCGTTGCAAGCCGTAAAAAAGAAATACTACGTGCCATCCAGCTGGCGAGCAGCACCGTACCGAAGAAGAAAATGCGTGAAGTCAAGGAGCGCTTTTTCCATACATTGCGCAGTTCGAATTTAAACATCCACAAGTCATGCAGCGGATCTCAAGCGCTTAGCGCCTTCGTATCATCATGAACGAAATGAATCGGGGGCTTGGCAAGAGGTTATTTGGCATTCGTCGGATTGATAGCGTGTTTCAGCTCAGGCTTTACCTAAGCAAGACCAGACGCCGTATTTTCGTGGGGTACCAGTAAACCCTTTTCGGTACAATTCGCAACGCCTTGGCCAGCCGTAGAGCGTTGTTTACAGCCTGAAGGTCCACCCGTTCCGTCCCCAACTTCCCCGTACTCACTCGGTGACAGCCACTTTAACGATTTTTAAAGCCTGGCTCTTGAGACAGCGTGCCTTCGGACGTCGCGGTTCTTGAAAAGCTCCGCGTTTCCAAAAACGTTAGTAACGAGTGCATGGACTGCAGAGCCACGTTTAGATTTCCAAAATCACGTCCTCACCATTGTCAGGTATGCCATTTACTCTTTTGTCGTCCGTTTGAGCCACAAGATTTAAGTGCCTGTCTCGTTTAGCAATGACAATAAACAGCAGCGCGGTTGCCACAACTGTGTCACTACGCTTCCAGTGGAGCCATAACAACGCTCGCGGATATCTTTGTCCAGCCGTTGTGGACCTCTAAAATGGCCTTTTTGGGGTCAAAATAGCTACGACGACTTGGGTGTATCGAAAAACGCAACGCCTGAAGAAATTGCTGCGCAATAAGATCAAGTTACGGTCTATAGACCTGACGAAATCGAAGATCAAGCGACACTTGAGCGCATTAATAATTCGTATCGAAAGTTGTACGATCCAATCGCTCAGATGAAATAATTAAAAAAGGGCTCGAGATATTCGGCTCAAGTTATAAATGATACAATGAGCCACTTTGTGTTCGAAACAGTTCGAACTGACCAGACAGAGTGCCAAGTGTACTTCCGTCCCTTTACACTTGGCCTTCGGTAGCACTATCGTCGACGATGTACCCGTAGCGTCTGCAATCAATGCATTGTCGAGTCGAAACCCATTTCAAGCTTGGTGTCCCATGCCGCTGCGTCACTGTACGTCGTGTAATGAAAACCTGTCAGAGTTTATCAAACTGTCATGGTTTCTGTTGCGAAGTTTTTAACGGGCTTTGAGTTCTTGACAAAACTCTACATTTCTGTGAGCTGTCGAGCAAAATGCAATGGCACGATGCCGGATACGGAAATGTTATGGTCAAGGCGTACTGTGTACCAAACAAGGCTGCTGCCAAAGCGGCCTCTCATGAAGTCATCGAGTCGGACCTTGCACTCTCCCACGAGTTCCAGTTTTTTAAAAAAAAACCGCAGTATGACCGGTTTTGAGTAGCTCTTTGGTGAGCTAGAAGAACTTTCGATTCCAAAGGCGTTGCCATTTTCCCGAAAATTGGGTACCACGAAGCGAACAGGAAATTGCTTTTGGCGTTCTTTAATGGGTGCGTGCTATGCCCCCCTACTGCGTGATGCGGACTGCTTAAAAGATTTTCGGGTGTCTTCAAGGTCAGCTCCATTACTTTAAAAGATTCGCCAAAAGATTATGTATAACACGGACGAGTACAACACGTCGATCAAGTCTCTACATTTAGAGCTCGAGAGAGCTCAGATCCGTACTAAAGCAAACGCTCTTGTCGACCGTCAGAAACAACAGTTACAACGTATGGCCTGGCAAATTGCTCGTCCGGAAAAGTAGCGTAAGCGCGAAGCTGCGCAGAATATTCGACGGGAACAAGCGATATTTCATTTTAAGGCCTTGAAGGCTCGAAAAGAGACGCAAACAGGTCGATTTTCCGAAATCCAAGGATAATTTTAAGCAAGATACGACGCAATAGAACTGCGATATGGCGCAGTGGTCGAAACATCGTGCTGATTGTTTCGAGGCCTGCAATCCTGCCATGTCGAGAGACATTGCCAATGACTTTAACTGTGCACTCGTATGGTATATTTCACTCGGCCAAATACGTGAACGACAAGGTACCTCCTGATCTTGTTGGGTTACATGCGCAATTTATTAAGATCCAAGAAAAAAAAAACGAATCGTTGGGTGAAAAAGAAAATTTTGTCGACGAAGAGTGAATGAAGTTGGTCAAAGAGCGAGGACATTGGACGAGTAGCCGTGCGAATACGAAATGTGAAGATGCAATGCGCCGCGATGAAGACGCACGGTGCTAACAAGAGCACGTATTCGTGCGTCTGGTAGCCGAAGCCCTCCAGAAGAATGTCAAGACCATTGAAGCAGACTTGTTGACTAAGACTACGGATGAGATCACTCATGACGGTTCGTAAATTGACAACAGCATACCGAAAAGGGAGTGATTATAACAATTCCCTATTTCAACCTTTTATTTTTTCTTATTGGAAATAATAGTTACTTAGATGTAAATATGCATGTAACAGTACAACCCGTTACAAACTATTGATGACTTCATTCATGACGGATCGTAAATTGACAACAGCATACGGGTTGACTCCATTTGGAAGCGGCTGATTAGCAGGGATTGACAAGATACGGCGCATGTCAAATGTGACATTGTCAGTGGGCCGTTCTGGGTCACGAAGTCGAATTCTGTGTCGCAAAGGTTGCGGCAGGACAGAAGGCGTGACGATATCATAAAGACGGTATTCAATTTGCGTTGCGGAAGCACTGACTTTCAGTAGGAGGATATACTGAATGCCAGA
Source organism: Bremia lactucae (assembly GCF_004359215.1). Taxonomy (NCBI): domain Eukaryota; phylum Oomycota; class Peronosporomycetes; order Peronosporales; family Peronosporaceae; genus Bremia; species Bremia lactucae. The sequence goes on from NC_090621.1 coordinate 1,888,353, forward strand.
ATATTCGCACCACCAACGTGCAGCTCGCTCTAGACTTGCCCATGGTTGCCATCGTCCAACTTCAACTGCAAATGTCACCCAATCGGCAATAGTTCGAGGTACTGGCGGAGGCGTTCGGTTTGGAGTTGACCGTTTCGGACCAAATGTCGCATCAGCCTCCTTCTTTGGGAAGCCGGCTCTGCTCGCTGTCATTGAGCCTCGCATTGCAATTTCGCACGAATTTCCGGTAGCAGCTACGAAATGTATGGTAAACTGTAGTGACGTGCTCTCATGTACAGCAGTTGGTAGTTCCACAATAAAAATCTCTCCTTTATCGTTGAGGTCCAAAAATCGGAGAGCAACTTGCAGTCCTTCACCATCACCAATATAGTTGTTGAAGGCATCACTAGATACCGCATCGCAAACGAGGTATGGGTCGATTTTAGTGCCGTCTTGATCAAAATACCCCGCGACGTGGTCGATTCTAAGTGCATTCATTATGTTAGAAATCTCATTAGCAGTTTTAAAGCGGGTGGAATTCAACGTCATGCTTGTATTAGCACCCGAAGCCTCTTGATTAAATCCGGATACTCTTGGTCGCTTGGGTATCGAACCATAACAGCACGAATCCCCGTCGCCCAAATTTGAGACACTCATAGGAAATACAAAAGTGTATGATGCTTTTGTCGCGCTGGTTGCCAAAGGCATGATTTTCCGATTGCTTTTTTTGTTAAGATTCGGAACTATTAACTTGGGGTGTTGCTACTGCTGGGGTTTCAAATCGTGGTGTCGTACTTCCACTATTGGCTGATATTTATCAAATTTGTTGAAGTTACCGATTAAACAATGTTCTGCTGCCATAATCAGCAGAATTATACTTTATGCAGCATTTTGTATAATGCGCAGCATAATTATAATGCTGCGGATTATGCCAGCAGAACTTGGTTGATGGAGCAAATTTATAAAATATAGTATTCTTTATGTAGCATAATGTATGATGCTACGAATTACTACCAGTAGAACATCGTTGATAAAGCGATATCAAAAAAAAAATTAACCACCTAGCGGCATTTACGACATTACAATTTGAAACCCCCTCAAAATAATACTGCCGCATACAAGTAAAAAAGTAAGAAAATTAATGTCTATGGCAATCAGCGCATGAGTGTCGAATTCTGGCGACAGGGAATCGTACTGAGATTGTTACAAACCTGAGCGACCAGTATTGTCTGAATTAAATAAAGAGTCATCGGGTGTAAAGACAAGTGTGATGTCGTTGTGGTGATTGCTCGAGGCCAAAAGTTCTTGTTGCTATTTTTCACTTATATGTGGCAGTACAATCTTAAGGTTATGCTGCTGCTGGAGTTTTAGATTGTAATGTCGTAAAAATATTGCCGCTAGGATGTTAATAAAAAAACGTTGACGTTGCTTTATCAACGATGTTCTGCTTGTGATGCACACATCGGTTGGAGAACCGTTGTTGTGGTACATTTACTTTATGGGTAAAAAACCATTTAATCTAATCATGAACGTTTCCGTATCCGGCATCGTGCCGTTGCCTTTTGCTGTCTCATTCACAAAGCTATAGAGTTTTGTCCAGTACTCAAAGCCTGCTGAGGATTTCGTAACAGGATCCATGAGGGTTTGATAAACTCTGACAGGTTTTCATTACACGACGTGAATGACTTGTGGATGTTTAGAATCGAACTGCGCAATGTGTGGAAAAAGCGCTCCTTGACTTCACGCATTTCTTCTTCGTACGGTATTGCTCGCCAGCTTGACGGCACGTTGTATTTCTTTTTTACGGCTTGCAATGAGGCTTCCACGAAGGATGAGAAAGCATAAACAGACTTAGCTCAGTAAGCTTTTCCATCCGTCTTTGAACGATTCTTCGGATAAATAACGTCAACTGCGCAAAGATTAAATAACATTATAATGGTAGATTTTAAAGAAAGGATGCGCAAAATCCTAGTATTTTTCGTGGTAAATGAAGTGCGTTCAGTGCACCTTGTTCACAGCCAAAATGCTAGCATTACGGGCAAAGCAGACAGCTTGTATTTCACAACAACTGGAAGCTTCGCTAAATTATCTTCAAAGTTAGTTGCCGTGTGTAAAGTTTACGATGTCTTTTTTTACAAGAGAATGAGGAAAAGCTAGCCCAGAACATGGCAAAATTGCATCGTATAGAGCATTAGGGGTATTGGCAATGCTTAAATTATTGAATGGAAGGCTGTCGAGATAAAAGCGCATTCGAAAGAGGACAAAACGTGTCTCTTAGCGCTGCACGACCTCGATAATGAGCTACTGAACGCAATGCGCCTTCTCTTGACGAAACAATCTTTACAGGATGCGCCGGTAATGTCGACAAAAGAAATCAAATGTCGACGAAGAAGTCAAATACGATTCCTAGTGCATGATCGATGACCATTTTATAATTATTTAAAACATGTTAGATTATACATTAGAAAAAAATAATCAGCATTAGATATTTTTTAATAAAATCTGTTCTACAAAAACAATAATTTTTTTTTGTCAGTGCATAATAATTTAAGTTATTATCGCCTTTTAGATTTTGAACAACAATATTTAGAAACATTAATCGTTTTTAGTAATGACCGGAACTGCAGACAATCAAGAAAGTAATTTCTGTAGTTATACGACCGAATTCCTTTTTCAGGCAGTTGTTCATGGTAATATTTTAGACAACGGTATGCTATATCTGGTACAATTCAACATGAGTTATTTCTTACTTCCATCTTGCTTGAATGTAAAATACTCCACATTTTCAGGCCGGAGAATTCAGTTGGTGCAATTTGCCCGAATTACGCCAGCCGATCTTTACGACTTATCTGACTATGTCATTATACCTTTGTTGTTGTTTTGCAATATTAAAATCACTTTTTTTAAGAATGAAGCGAGTATTAGCAACATGAACGCCTAACATTACAAATAGCTACAACACACGCGTCAAGAAACCTGTTTGTGCTGTATCAAGTATGATTCTGCGAATTATGCCAGCAGAACGTCGATGATAAAGCAACTTCAACGATTTCTTAGTATTAGCCTGGAAGCAATTACGACACTACAATTTTTAAAACCCCAGCAACAGCAACATCTCCAGATTATACTGCCACATATAAGTTAAAAATTGCAACAAACACTTATTGCTTCAAGCAATCACCACAACGACGTCACACTTGTCTTTACACCCAATGCCTCTTTCTCTAATTCAGATAGTTTTGGTCGCTTAGGTTTCGACCCATCCCAGTACTATTCCCCGTCACCAGAATTCGACACTCATGCGCTGATTGCCATAGACATAATTTTTCGTTGCTTTTTTACTTGTATGCGGTAGTATTATCTTGAGGTATTGCTGCTGCTGGGGTTTCAAATTGAAAGGTCTTAATTGCCGCTAGGCGGTAAATAAACAAAACATTGAAATTGCTTTTTCCACGACGTTCTGCTGCTACAATTCGTAACATCATAAAATATGCTCCATAAAGTATACTATATCTTATAAATTTGCTTTATCAACGATGTTCTGCTGGCATAATCCGAAGCATTATGTTGATGCTGAATATGATACTTGAAGGCTGCACAAGGAATAATTATGCGGATTATGGCAGCAGAACATCGTTAATACGGCAACTTCAACAAATTTGATACATATCAGCCAATAGTGGAAGTACGACAGCACGATTTGAAACCAAAGCAGAAGCAACACCCTAAGTTAATAGTTCCGAATATAAATGAAAAAGCAATCGAAAAATCAGGCTTTTGGCAACCAGCCCAACAAAAGCATCATACACTTTTGTATTACCTATGAGTGTCTCAAATTTGGGCGACGGGGATTCGTACTGTTATATTTCGATACCCAAGCGACCAAGAGTATCCGGATTTAATCAAGAGGCTTCGAGTGCTAATACAAGCATGACGTCAAATTTTACGCCTTCTAAAACTGCTAATGAGATTTCTAACATAATGAATGCGCTTAGAATCGACCACGTCGCGGGGTATTTTGATCAAGACAGCGCTGAAATATACCCATATCTCGTTTGCGATGGGGTATCAAGTGATGCCTTTAACAAGTATATTGGCGATGGTGAAGAACTGCAAGTTGCTCTCCGATTTTTAGACCTCAATAATAAAGGACAGATTTTTATTGTGGATCTACCAACTAGAGTTCATGAAAGCACGTCACGCAAGTTTTCTACACATTTCTTGGCTGCTACTGGAAACTCGCACGAGATTGCCGAGGGAGGCTCAATGACAGCGAGCCGAGCCGGCTTCCCGAAGAAGGAGGCTGATGAGACATTTGGTCCGATGGGGTCAACTCCAAACCGAACGCCCCCGCCAGCACCACGAACTATCGCCGATTGGGTGACACTAGCAGTTGAAGTTGGACGATGGCAACCATGGGCAAGTCTAGAGCGAGCTGCTCGTTGGTGGTGCGAATATTCTGGCATTCAGTACATTCTCCTACTGAAAGTCAGTGCTTCTGCAACGCAAATTGAATACCGTCTTTATGATATCGTCACGCCTCGTGTCCTGCCGCAACCTTTGCGACACAGAATTCGACTTCGTGACCCAGAACGGCCCACTGACAATGTCACATTTGACATGCGCCGTATCTTGTCAATCCCTGCTAATCAGCCGCTTCCAAATGGAGTCAACCCGTATGCTGTTGTCAATTTACGATTTGTCATGAATGAAGTCATCAATAGTCTGTAACGGGTTGTACTGTTACATGCATATTCACTTCTAACTTACTATTATTTCCAATAAGAAAATAATATAAAAGGAGGTTAAAATTAGGAATTGGTATAATCACTCCCTTTTTCGGTATGCTATTGTCAAGTTACGAACCGTCATGAGTGATCTCATCCGTAGTCTTGTCCAATAAGTCTGCTTTAATGGTCTTGACCATTTTCTGACGGGCTTCGGCTTCAAGACGCTTGTAGTCGTGTTCTCTTGCTAGCACCGTGTGTCTTCATCGCGGCATATTGCATCTTCACATTTCGTATTCGCACGGCTACTCGTCCAATGTTCTCGCTTTTTGACCAACTTCATTCACTCTTCGTCGATAAAGGTACCTTTTTCGCCCAACGATTCCGGTTCCTTTTCTTGGATCTTAATAATTTGCGCATGTAACTCAACAAGCTCAAGAGGTACCTTGTCCTTCTCGTCTTAGGCCGAGTGAAATATACCATACGAGTGCGCAATCAAAGTCATTGGCAATGTCTCTCGACACTGCAGGATTGCGGGCCTCGGACCAATCAGCACGATGTTTCGACCACTGCGCCATATCGCAGTTCTACTGCGTTGTATCTTGCTTGATATTATCCTTGGATTTCGTAAGCTTGACCATTTCCTTAAAAAAAGTCTCGTCTTCAGTATTACGAAACTACTGGCCGCGTGCGACGTCAAATAACAGAATGTGCGTCGTACTCGACTGCTTCTCATATCGTTATTTTCTCGCTTTATTCGCTCCGTTTGTGTCTCTTTTCGAGCATTCAAGGCCTTAAAATGAAACGTCGCTTCTTCCCGTCGAATGGTACCCGATTTCCGAAAAGATGGCAACGCCTCTGGATTCGAGAGTTCTCCTAGCTCTACAAAGAGCCACCCAAAAGTAGTCATACTGCGTTTTTTCTAGAATCTGGAACTCGTGCGAGAGTGCAAGGTCCGACTCGATGACTTCATGAGAGGCCGCTTTGGCAGCAGCCTTGTTTGGTTCTCAGTACGTCTTGACCATGAACGTTTCCGTATCCGGCATCGTGCCATTGCCTTTTGCCTTCCAGTTCACAGAAATGTAGAGTTTTGTCGAGTACTTAAAGCCCGTTTGAAACTTCGCAACAGGAACCATGAGAGTTTGATAAACTCTGACAGGTTTTCATTTCACGACGTACAGTGACGCAGGGGCATGGGACACCAAGCTTGGAATGGGTTTCGACTCGACACTGCATTGATTGCAGACACTACGGGTACATCGTCGAAAATAGTGCTACCGACCGCAAAGTGTAAAGGGACGGAAGTACACTTGGCACTGTGTCTGGTCAGTTCGAGCTGTTTCGAACACAATGTGGGTCATTGTATCTTTTGGAACTTGAGACGAATTGCGAGTACCTTTCGAAATTATTGCGTTTCGAGCAGTTTAATCCTATAATCTCAATATGCATCAGTAATGTGCTCAAGTGTCTCTTGATATCGTTTTCGTCAGGCCCATAGACCGTAACTTGATCTTGTATTGCGCAGCAATTTCTTCAGGTTGCGTCTTTCGATACATCCTAGTCGTCGTAGCTCTTTCGACCCCAAAAAGGCCATTTTTGAGTTCCAGAACGCTGGACAAAGATATCCGCGGGCGTTGTAATAGCTCCACTGGAAGCGTAGTGATACAGTTGTGGCAACAGCGCTGCTGTGTATTGTCATCGCCAAACGAGACAGGCACTAAAACCTTGTAACTCAAACGGACGACAAAAGGATAAACCGCATACCTGACAATAATGAGGACGAGATTTTGAAAATCCAAACGTGGCTCTGCAGTACATGCACTTGTTACTAACGTTGTCGAAAACCCGGAGCTTTTCAAGAACCGCGACGTCCGAAGCCACGCTGTCTAAAGAGCCAGGCTTTAAAAATCGTTTAAGCGGCTGTCACCGAGTGAGCACGGGGCAGCTGGGGACGGAACGGGTGGACCATCAGGCTGTAAACGACGCCCTGGGGCTGGTGAATGCGTTGCGAATTCAACCGAAGAGGGTTTACTGGTACCCCACATAAATACGGCGTTTGGTCTTGCTTAGGTAAAGCCTGAGCTGAAACACGCTATCAATCAGACGAATGCCAAACAACCTCTTGGCAAGCACTTGATATACTTAGTTCATGATGATACGAAGGCGCTAAGCGCTTGAGATACGCTGCATGACTTGTGGATGTTTAGAATCGAACTGCGCAATGTATGAAAAAAGCGCTCCTTGACTTCACGCATTTCTTCTTCGGCACGGTGTTGCTCGCCAGCTGGATGGCACGTTGTATTTCTTTTTTACCGCTTGCAACGAGGCTTCCACGACGGATGAGAACGCATACACAGACTTAGCTCAGTAAGCTTCCCCATCCGTCTTCAAACGATTCTTCGGATAAATAATGTCAACTTGCGGAAAAATTAAATACAATTTAAATGATAGCAGCAGCAATTGTAAAAAAGGATGCTCAAAATCCTAGTGTTTTCCGTGGCAAATGGAGTGCGTTCAGTGCGAATTGTTCACAGCCAAAATGCTAGCATTACGGGCAAGACAGACAGCTTGTATCTCACAATAACTGGAAGCTTCGCTAAAGTATCTTCAAAATTAGTTGCCGTGTGTAAAGATAATGATATTTTTGTATGCAAGAGAATGAGGCAAAGCTAGCCCAGAGCGTGGCAAAATTGCATCGTACAGAACAATCGAAAAATCATGCCTTTGGCAACCAGCGCAATAAAAGCATCATACATTTTTGTGTTTCCTATGGGTGTCTCAAATTAGGGCGACGGGGACTCTTACTGTTGTGGTTCGATACCCAAGCGACCAAGAGTATTCGGATTTAATCAAGAGGCTTCGCAAGCATGACGTCAAATTTTACGCCTTCTAAAACTGCTAATGAGATTTCAAACATAATGAATGCGCTTAGAATCGACCACGTCGCAGGGTATTTTGATCAAGACAGCGCTGAAATCGACCCATATCTCGTTTGTGATGGGGTATCTAGTGATGCCTTCAACAAGTATATTGGCGATGGTGAAGAACTGCAAGTTGCTCTCCGATTTTTGGACCTCAACGATAAAGGACAGATTTTTATTGTGGATTTGCCAACTAGAGTACATGAAAGCACGTCACGCAAGTTTTCTACACATTTCTTGGCTGCTACTGGAAACTCGCACGAGATTGCAAAGGGAGGCTCAATGACAGCGAGCAGAGCCGTTTTCCAAAAGAAGGAGGCTGATGCGACATTTGGTCTGAAACGGTCAACTCCAAACCGAACGCCTCCGCCAGTACCTCGAACTATTGCCGATTGGGTGACATTTGCAGTTGAAGTTGGACGATGGCAACCATGGGCAAGTCTAGAGCGAGCTGCACGTTGGTGGTGCGAATATTCTGGCATTCAGTATATCCTCCTACTGAAAGTCAGAGCTTCCGCAACGCAAGTTGAATATCGTCTTTATGATATCGTCACACCTTCTGTCCTGCCGCAATCTTTGCGACACAGAATTAAACTTCGTGACCAAGAACGGCTCACTGACAATGTCACATTTGACATGCGCCGTATCTTGTCAATCCCTGCTAATCAGCCGCTTCCAAATGGAGTCAACCCGTATGCTGTTGTCAATTTACGATCCGTCATGAATGAAGTCATCAATAGTCTGTAACGGCTTGTACCGTTACATGCATAATTACATCTAAGTAACTATTATTTCCAATAAGAAAAAATAAAAGGTTGAAATAGGGAATTGTTATAATCACTCCCTTTTCGGTATGCTGTTGTCAATTTACGAACCGTCATGAGTGATCTCATCCGTAGTCTAAGTCAACAAGTCTGCTTCAATGGTCTTGACTTTCTTCTGAAGGGCTTCGGCTACCAGACGCACGAATACGTGCTCTTGCTAGCACCGTGCGTCTTCATCGCGGCGCATTGCATCTTCACATTTCGTATTCGCACGGCTACTCGTCCAATGTCCTCGCTCTTTGACCAACTTCATTCACTCTTCGTCGACAAAATTTTCTTTTTCACCCAACGATTCGTTTTTTTTTTTGGATCTTAATAAATTGCGCATGTAACCCAACAAGATCAGGAGGTACCTTGTCGTTCACGTATTTGGCCGAGTGAAATATACCATACGAGTGCACAGTTAAAGTCATTGGCAATGTCTCTCGACATTGCAGGATTGCAGGCCTCGAAACAATCAGCACGATGTTTTGACCACTGCGCCATGTCGCAGTTCTACTGCGTCGTATCTTGCTTAAAATTATCTTTGGATTTCGGAAAATCGACCTGTTTGCGTCTCTTTTCGATCGTTCAAGGCCTTAAATGAAATATCGCTTGTTGCCGTCGAATATTCTGCGCAGCTTCGCGCTTACACCGATTTTCCGCAAGAACTATTTGCCGCGCCTCGCGCTGGTTATGTTGCTTCTGATGGTCTGTTGAGTAGATAACTGTGGAGTAGAGGACAAAATCCGAACTGATATTCATTGAGTTAAATTTGTCTAATAGTTTTCTGCTCCACTCATGTTCTTACCCTCATTGATTGGTCCAATCAGGTTGGTAATTACGCTAAGTAAAAACAGTTCTTACAAATGATAACCTAAAAATAAAAGATGGCAGGGGACGTGACTTCGGGGAAGCGAAGCCCTGGTGAACCCAAAACACCAAAGACCGGTTTTTCAGTTTTACCATTGTCGGAATTGAACTCGTGCCAGGTTGGTAGGACATTGAATCCCGCGTCACAACCACTTGAGCAAATTACAATAATCCCAACCATGTTACCTTTAATTCTTAGCACTGCAATACCAACATGGTCGACAAGAGCGTTTTTTTGTTACGGATCTGAGCTTTCTCTAGCTCTAAACTTAGAGACTTGATCGACGTGTTGCACTCGTCCATGTTATACATAACCTTTTGGCGAATCTTTTAACAGTAATGGAGCTGACCTCTAGCACCGCTGAAAATCTTTTAAGCAGTCTGCATCACAGTAGCGGGTGTAGCACACACCCGTTAAAGAACGTCAAAAGCACTTTCCTGTTCGCTTCGTGGCACCCGATTTTCGGGAAATGGCAACGCCTTTGGATTCGAAAGTTCTTTTAGCTCTCCAAAGAGCCATTCAAAACCAGTCATACTGCGTTTTCCTAGAATCTGGAACTCGTGCGATAGTGCAAGGTCCGACTCGACGACTTCATGAGAGGCCGCTTTGGCAGCAGCCTTGTTTGGTACACAGTACACCTTGACCATAATATTTCCGTATCCGGCATCGTGCCATTGCCTTTTGCTCTCCAGTTCACAGAAATGTAGAGTTTTGTCCAGTACTCAAAGCCCGTTGGGGACTTCGCAACAGGAACCATGACAATTTGATAAAATCTGACAGGTTTTCATGACACGACGTACAGTGACTCATCGGCATGGGACACCAAGCTCGGAATGGGTTTCGACTCGACACTGCATTGATTGCAGACACTACGGGTAGATCGTCGACAATAGTGCTACCGACAGCCAATTATAAGGGACGGAAGTACACTTGGCACTCTGTCTGGTCAGTTTGAGCTGTTTCGAATACTAAGTGGCACGTGTTATCATTTGGAACTTTAGTTGAATCGCGAGTACCTTTCGAAAGTAATTGCGTTTCGAGCAGTTCAATCCTATCATTTCAATATGCATCAGTAATGCGCTCAAGTGTCTCTTGATCTTCGATTTCGTCAGGTCCATAGGCCGTAACTTGATCTTGTATTGCGCTGCAATTTCTTTAGGTGTTTCGTCTTTCGATACACCAGGTTGTAACGGGGTGAATCGTTACATGAAATTAATACTTAAAGGTTGTTTAGTAATATATTATTTAAAAGGTAGATAATATTTGAAAGATGTCACTTTATATAGTAATATTCTGAATTCTTATCCATAAATAGGTATTGGCCATTATATATATATTTATTCCGCAGACTAATCAGCTGCAGGAGTAATTAAGAGAGTTACAGATAAGATAGAGATAAGAAATCATTTACATGTTAAGTATTAGATTATAATTAAGCAAGCATTTACAACGATAGAACAAGAGACACTTAATTTTATTTAATACAGTTTTCATTTTACCCTCTTAAAATAACTTGTCTTAAAAGAAGTCTTCCTCTATACGTACAGTGTACGTCACCTAACGTAAGGCACCACTCACATCTGAAGCAGTGTGAAGTGGACTTGTACTGAAGCAGTACAAGTCGTAGTGCCCCGTTACACCTGGTAGCACTTTGTTGTCCGTCCAAGGACCACATTTCCCACATCTAACATGGACATGTTAGACGGTAGTGGGAATACGCATCACGTTTCTCCTGAAAGCTACTCCTTTCTAAGTGACATAGAAACGAGTGCAGTTGAACGAAAAAGTTCGACCGTAGGAAACGATGCAATATTGGCATTGCTGTCCAACTTAGACAGAGATGCCCTCCATTCAACCATCGCCAAGTTCATACAACATGAACTTGACGAGATGAAGGAAAAAGAAGCCTTGCTGAATCAGCAAGGCTCTCAACAGGCGGAACTGTTGAGATTACAACAGGTACAGACCCCTGTACCTGGGATGACGCAAACGCGTCGTCCCGAAACTTTAAAGATTGACATCTCTAGGTACAGGGGAATCGAAGAAGACTGCCTCTTAGGATGGTTTGTCGAGTTGGACGATGCCATAAGGGCACGTCACATCCTCGATGAGCAAATGCAAATCGCATTCGCTCAATCAAATCTGGCAGGTCGTGCCAAAACTTGGGCATTGGGCCTTAAGTTGCGCGACCCATACGTCTTTGGGTCGCTAGAGGTTTTTAAAACCCGACTCAAACAGACGTTTGAGCCACCAAGGGCTGAGTTCAGAGCTCGTTCAGAGCTTCTGAAACTCAAGCAAGGCAAGCGTGATGTGCACGCATATGCCCAGCACATACGACTCTAAGCGAGTTGTATTACAAATAACCCAGTCCATAAACACACGTTAATTATGGTGTTCATGCAAGGTCTTACGGATGGTCCCGTAAAGATCCACCTGTTCCGCTTGGAGCTGGATACGCTTGACGAAGCAATATCCGTTCCGAAACAGGAGGACTTTAGCTTGAGACAGGCTCAAGCTAGTTCGTCATCATATCGTCCTCCAAGACGACACTAAGAGGTCCAGATCCCATGGACCTTTCTTACGTCGAAAGCGAGAGACCTCGCTTTCCGAATAATAAGCGATCGCAGAAATGCCATCGCTGCCAAAAATTGGGACACTACGCTCATGAGTGTAGAACCACACGTCCAGCACCGAAAGGTTCTTAACGTAATTTTGGACCGTATGTCAAAAAGGGCAACGGTCGCGGATCCGAAGTTGTTGCGAAATCGCAACAGCGAGGTGGACCGCCAAAAAATGGTCGGGGTCAGTAGGGGCGCAACGCCCTACTGATCCAGCAACCTCAAGAGAATTTGCAAATCTCTTGACAAAAGTTGCTCCAGGCACACAATCATTATGTGTCTCTGCACCTGGTGATGAGGTTTATCTCATCACCTTGAAGTTGAAAGTGACAAATGATTTGTCACTTAAAGCCCTAGTGGACTGCGGAGCGTCGAATAACTTTATTCGTCGCCAGTCACTAGAGGGTAGTAGGCTCAAATATATTGAGCGCGACATCCCTCCAACGAGGATGACGGTGCGTCTAGCAACAGGCGCATCGATAACAGTGATGAAACGCGTAGTGAAATTTCACGACACGCTAAGAAATTTACATGATGATGATGATTTCATCGTACTGGATCTGGATAACAAATTTGATGTCATCCTTGGTTTACGTTGGCTCAGAAAATACGAGCCAAGGATCAGCTGGCAGCATCGATGAATGCCACTTGGTCATCAGATGGCCATCTGATGAACGTCTTGGAGCGTCCACAAGCGTGTGGATGTACTACGAGTGAGTGCGATGGCCTCACTTGTAGCACGGTCGTTTGCACGACTGCACAAGATCACAGTGTGATTACCAATCGCACTGTGGAGTCAGCTGCCGGCGGCTGTGTTAATGCACAGGCAGAGCCGAAGGTCCACCACTCGAAAAGGTCGAGTGGATTGAGACATGAATGTACGCTTAGTGGGCGACATTCACGGAGTATACCGGTTGTCCAAAAGGGACAACACGATGATCCAAGGTCGAGTAGAGAGTCGACCGTAGTGGACCCGACTGTGATAGCGCAATCACACTCGGAAGACGTTGAGGGAAGAGGTCCCCACGTA
>NC_090621.1:1906085-1913642 GCF_004359215.1 Bremia lactucae
TTATCCGTTTCGTTCAGGATTCCATTGCTAACGCAGTGGACCGACAGAAACGGAATGCGGACAAACATGGAAGAGCAAATGTTCATTCATTTAATATTAATGATCTAGTGCTACTCTCTACGGTAAACTTACCTAAGCGATTAGTCACTAATGTGGGTAGCAGTAAACTACTACCCAAGTTCATTGGGCCTTTCCGTGTACTGCATCGAAGAGGCAATGCGTACACAATAGAATTGCCACGTAGGATGCGAACGCATCCTACGTTTTACGTTGGTCGGCTCCGCCCGTACCATCAGTACGCGGCTTCTTCCGAGGACGGATGTGACCACCCTTTTCAAGAATCCCCAAAAGATTCTTGTGATCGCAAACCAGGTTCTCATGTTGAACCTGAAGTTTCTTATGCCGGTTCCGAAGATCCTCGAAACTACGATGAGCTGACGACAGCTCATCGCGAACAGCATTATAATTCCGCTCGTACTCAAACATGAAGTACGCACTCTTCGAACGGTCTTCCAACCGCTCGATATGGTGAGCCTGCACCGTCTGCTCCAACGAGCGACGCTTGCCGCGCTCGTGGTCAAGTCCCTCCTTTAAATCATGGAGGGAGTGATCGATTTTGTCGATTCTCGACATTAGATCCGACATACGGTTCGGATCTAATTTTCCCTCCTCCACCACAACATTTGGTGAATTTCCACGGTGGTCAACGATTCCTTGTGGAAAGTATTCAGAACCGCCGTGATGTGAAGGGGCAGCGAACGAGTTATCTTTATCGCTGGCGTGGTTATCCATCTTCACATGTCAGCTGGGAGCCTCGTTCCCAGCTGATTGCTGACGTTGAGGGCCTCGTCCGTCAGTATGACGAGACCCACCCGATGGTTCAGAAGGCCCATTGGAAAACACGCGCCCCTGGCGCCTGTAAATTGATTGCAAAACGTCAATCGCATCGCGCATCTCGATAGAGATGCGACTTCTTTCCCAGGCGAAGAAAGGGAATAGACATTCTCTTTCACTCTTTTTTTTTTGTTTACACAACACGGACAGGGACCACCCCACGTGAGGCATGAAAGCCCAGCCTCACATGATAACCGATGCAATTTATACTTTGCACCGGTTGGAGTTCTTTTCTCAAATTTAACGCGATTCGCGTTACAGTTTTGAAGTCAAGCTTCGCGTCCAATGTCTTTGACATTGCGATTGAATGCACTTCAAGCTTGCATAAGCGAGACTTTATCTCGCTTATTATTGCCACTAAACCATCGATGCTTAAGAAAAGCATCGCGATAGAAATCTTCCTCAGCGCGAAAGTTCTTCGCGCTGGGATCAAGGCCATGTAGCTTTGTCGCAATAAATAAGGGATATTTATTGTGAGGAGTAGTTTCTACAGACAAGCTATTGATAAGCCTTTCTGGCAAAAGCCACTGCTTCTTTTCAGGGGCGAGATGAGACATTTTACTGTCTTCACTTCCCTGAGTGGTACCCACTGAAGCAGGGGTACCACAAGAAATTTTCTTACGATGGTTACGCCATCGTCTTCACCTTACACAGAGACACGTGCAGGTGACCGTATGGGAGATCGTACGGGCGATGAGAGATCATCCTCATCGTCGGATCCAAATAGACTGTTCACTCCTCTAACAGAATGAGCCCTCTCATTCGAAGGCTCATAGTCAGCCGCCTGACGGATATCAGGCAACTGTTCCATTATCCCCGAGTCGGCCAATTCATCCGACTCGGACTCGTAGTCGACCTCCAAAGAGGGGTCGTATTTACGTGGTGAATCACCACGTGCACTCGCAACATCTAGTGTTGTGCAAGTGGAAGACACTACGGTAGACGGAACGACTACCGCAAGAGATAGCAATGCGTCATCCGCGGCTGCACGAACCGCAGCCGAAGGCGCAGCACTATCATCACCCCGCATGAGTTGTTCCTTCATGCGGTGGAACTTAAAATGATGGATCGGACCAATCAAAATCATTTTAAAAAATTAAGTGGTCACATGACGACCACTCCATCCAATGACACTCAGAGTAATTGTCGTTTAAGGGAGGGGTGATATAACGGGGTGTATCGCTACATGAAATTAACACTTAAAGGTTGTTTAGTAATATATTATTTAAAAGGTAGATAATATTTGAAAGATATCACTTTATATAGTAATATTCTGAATTCTTATCCCTAAATAGGTATAGGCCATTGTATCTATTTATTCCTTAGACTAATCAGCTGCAGGGGTAATCAAAGAGAGTTACAGATAAGATAATAGAGATAAGAATTCATTTACGTGTTAAGTATTAGATTATAATTAGGTTAGCATTACAAAGATATAGCAAGAGACACTTAATTATATTTAATACAGTTTTCATTTTACCCTCTTAAGTTAACTTGTCTTAAGAGAAGTCTTCCTCTGCACGTACAGTGTACGTCACCTAACGTAAGGCACCACTCACAACTGAAGCAATTTAAAGTGGACTTGTACTGAAGCAGTACAAGTCGTGGCGCCCCGTTACACAAGTCGTTGTAGCTCTTTTCACCCCAAAAAAGCCATTTTAGAGGTCCACAACGCTACACCAAGATATCCGCGGGCGTTGTAATGGCTCCACTGGAAGCGTAGTAATACAGTTGTTGCAACCGCGCTGCTGTCTATTGTCATCGCCAAACGAGACAGGCACTTAAATCTTGTGGCTTTAACGGACGACAAACCGAAAGTCGCATACCTGACAATGGTGAGGACGTAATTTTTGAAATCTAGACCTGGCTCTGCAGTCCATGCACTCGTTACTAACGTTGTCGGAAAAACGGAGCTTTTCAAGAACCGCTAAAGTTGCCCCTTGGTTACACAGTCCCCGTTAAGTACCCTTGGTGTATTTAAGGGGATTGTCAATTACTAAATAATAGTAATTAGACCCAACACTCGGGTGTTGTGTACATTTGTGACCAACCCTTGTGGAAATGATGCACATGGGTGCATTCACATTAGTAGGGATGACGCCCAGCGTCATCCGTGATGACGGCTAGTGTCATCCGTTACGCGAGGTATCTATAAAGATACGCTCGCAATACATATTAAATGATATCTATAGATATATCATTTTAAATTGGTAAAAATAGGTATTTGTATTTAATTCTATTAAATATAAATCGGTCTGAAAACAAGCTTCCTACTTGGTAAGTGCGCACGAGGAGACGGATTACCGCTCCCGTGACGACACTTAACCAGAGTACTTAGTGTGTTTGGTGAGGTTGCTTGCGCGTTCACCATAACTACCTCTCTGCACGCAAGGGAAGTAGGTTTAACCACTTCCTCGCTGTGCTAGGGTGTGTCCCTAATTAGAGCGTAGCCGCATTACGACGTGCTCGCCTTCACTTGGGCACTAAAGATCCCTTCCACGACCCGCATCTCTGCGTGTGTACGTGAGGATGAGCCTTAATATTGATTAGGTCATTTTCCCCACCTCTCTGAACATCATCGGGGGGTGGCAGGGCTAATGGCGCAGGGACTTGGTGAACAAGCCATGTCCAGGCTCCTGGGTAGTCCACCTGAGCAACATGTTGCTGTGTTGGAGCAGTTTGAGGCATTCGTGCTCGGACAGCGGTGGGCCGCGTCCGAGGCACAGAGCCATGCTGCGGCGGAGTATGTCACTCAGACTCAGGATGAGCTTAAGGAGATCAGACATTGGTTTAGTTTGCTCCGCCTAATTCTCGCTGTACGTAAGCAAGTAATTTAGCGAGCCCTAGGAATTGGCGCAATCCTTCGCATGCCGTGGGATTGGCCATTCCTTTACTAATTTTACCTTGTCTGGGTCTGCTCGTACACCATGTGTACCAACGATGCGGCCCAATACAGGTATCTCAGGGACCCCTATGACGCACTTTTGCAAGTTGACGTACAATTGGGCGTCCTTTAAAGTCTGCAACACAGCGTCTAAATGACGCTTGTGTGACTCTATTGCGCTCAGCTTGTCCTTGGCCCTACTATGCACGAATAGATCGTCAAAGTAATGAGGCGCGTAGGCACCGTGCTGACGCATCACGTGAGCCACCACTCGGTTGAATGACGCTGGTGCTTCTTTTAACCCTTAAGACATCACAAGCAACTCCCAAAGCATACCGCTCGGGGAGCTTACTGCCGTTTTTGGCTAGATGGACTCTATTATGAGAACCTGATAGTAGCCATTCTTGAAATCCAACGCGCAAAAGATAGTTGACTTTCCGATGGAGTTCAATAAAATATATTTCCTTGGGATTAAAATTTGCGCCAGCACGGTCGCCGTGTTCGTGTCAGCTTATTGTAAGCATAAATCACGCGCAATTTACCTGTGGCTTTACGCACACAAAAGGTCGGGCTGCAGTGAGGCGGTTTGCTCTCACGCACATGACCCTCGTTGGCTCGCTTGTCGAAAATCTCATCGATATAATCGACTTGTTCTTTTGGCAACGGCCATTGCCTGGCCACACAATACTTGGTGCCAGGTTCGAGGTCTATTTCGTGCCCGATGCCTCTATCCGCTGGTAGGTGGCCCGACACTTCTGGGAACACACCACGATGGTTCCTTAGAACCGCAAAGAATGGACTGTATCTTAAGGCATCCCAGCCTTGAGCAGCGAATCATTTATTTTTGTCCGTTTCTAGGACGCTCTCGTTCAGTGTGGACGACGAGCAAAAGTCCACCAAATTCTCTTCTGGAACTGACCTTCTTATTATTCGGCAAGGAAGAGATCCCACGACATCTCCGGGAGATTTACCAACTCCTTGGCAGATTAAAGACTTGGTGGAGCACCTCCACTGAGGAAGCCTCCGCAATTTCATCTTTGACGGCCTCTAACACCTCGTTTGAAGGCCCATCCTCTTCATTAGAAACTGATACAAAGGTCACTCGTTTAGACGTGCGTTTGATCGTCCTAATCTGTCGGTACTCGTTCTTCGAGTCACCACGACCTTTTATCTGGGAAGCGGGTGCCGTTGCACTCCTGTCTAACGCACCCTATCAATCGCGCCGGGCGCTAGGTACTGTGCCGGTTCATGCGTCGCTTGACTTCCCGTCAGCTCGTCGTGTACTGCTACAGGCTCCCAGCTCTGTGCAAGACTACATAACTACTTGTCATTTCCCTTTTCAATACCTCAGTCTCCACGAGCTGGGTAGGAATTAGTGACGTTTGACATCCCATCAACGCAACTTCAACTGTGTTCGAAACGACATCAGTTGCATACGCCTCTCGCAGAAGCACATCCTTTCCGGTGTCCTGCGTAGAGTTTGCAACTGTGTGTGTACGCCAGTCTATCCATAATTGGTGTTTTTGCCAACCCTGGCATGCTCATACGGTCTCTCCATACCTAGTACTGAGAACTTTTCTTTACAAGAGAAGTCACTAAAGCTGAAGGCGAGATCTACCTGAAATCCCTCAGACTTAACGAGCGCGCCGTTCGCTAAACGAACGGTCGCCTCTTCTCGCTTGCCATCCTGGCAAAGCGACTCAAACATCACCGGTCTCTTTCTAAGAGCCGCGAGTTTCACAACATTTTGTGATGCACCCGAATCCACTAGGAGGGTCATTACCTGGTCATAGCCTCTTACATGAGCGCTCTAGACCAGCAGGGTTAAGGTCCGAAACTTCGAGACCTCAGGGACTATGCTATCCATTTGCTCCACAATTCTGAACTTAGGGGTAGCTTCAGAAGCCGCGTCAGTAGGGTATCCCGCCCCTACTGCGCTCCTGCATTTCCCGACCCCTCAGTGGTCGATGCAGAACTCATGCGTCTCGCACGCTGGTTCTTGCCATCGCCCTTTGGGAAGGGAGTCCTCTTGCTGGGCATCTTAGCCCCAGCAGGGACCCTGGCATAGCAGCGAGCCATCATATGGCCGCGCTTGCCGCATTTAAAACAGACTACGTCTGCAGTGCCCAACTCCATAGGAGTGGCATCTGTCCTCTCGGCCGACGGCTTATACCAAGCTGTCGCCGAGGCACTGTTGTAGGATTGCTCCTCAACTAAGGCAATTTGGATTGCCTCTTCCATCGTCGACGGCACCTTTCTGAAAAGGGCCTGTCGCGATGGGTCATGCCTTAGTCCGTTCATAAACGTGGGCACGTTAATGAGCTCCGGAATCGGACCTACGGTTATCGACGCCGATAGCAAGCGCATCTCTTGCACATACTCTTGCAGAGATCGCTTCGCCTGTCGCGCTCCAAAGAAGCGCGCCTGAAGCAACACTACGTTGTTCGGCGGCTGGTACATGGCGCGAATCGTTTCCATAAAGATCCCCAATGTAGGGAACGCCTTTCTGTCCGCCATAAGCGCCGAGTAAGCCCATTCTGAGGCCTTACCGCGCAGATGCGACATGGCGAACGACCCCATCCTGCTGTCGTCGGCGGAGCGTTAGGCTCCGAATCCTTTAAGTCAGAACCATAATGAATTATGGTCTGACCCAACAGAGAAGCAGCTGCCCCTTTATGGGCAGCGCTCTCATTACCTGCCGCTGCGCTTTCCAGCACAGACGATGGGAAAGCATTCGTAAACGATGCTGTCTCCATGTTGTGAGCCATGAGAGAAGTTTGGATGGCCAATAATGCCGCATCATCATTCCTCATGAGCTCGTTGTCTGCATCACTACTATGAGGTGACGGCAACGGTTTCGACTCATTATAGTCGACAATGAGCGACGGATCAACATCCTCGCTGTTAAAGTGGGATGGATCCTTTAGCCCTGTTAACGCGACAGCCGAAGTGGCTGTCGGCGTTCCGACTAAGGCATTAGACGCGGCCGGCGAATTAATGCGGCGTGTGCGCTTAGTGTGAGGTTGAGTGGGCGTCTCCGCAGGCGATCCACCAACGTGGCCCCTTTAAGATGGCATCTTGGGCGCCGTGTATGGAAAAACGTGCGCGGGAGTGATCGAGTGAACTAGCGGCACGTAAAGCTGCTCGCAGTTCCTCTCTTCTCTTTGACAAATCTAAATATGTTAATTTGTTCTTAAAGAGGGGGATGGTGTAACGCGCTGAAGTTGCCCCTATATTACACAGTCCCCGTTAAGTACACATGGTTTTCTTAGGGGATGATCAATTACTTAATTGAAGTAGTAAGACCCAACACTCGGGTGTGGAGCACATTTGTGACCAACCCTTGTGAATGTGATGCGCAAAGGTGTATTCACATTAGGAGGGATGACGCCCAGCGTCATCCATGATGACGGCTAGCGTCATCCGTTACGCGAGGTATCTATAAAGATACGCTCGCAATTCATATTAAATGATATCTAAAGAGATATCATTTTAATTGGTAAAAATAGGTATTTGTTTATAATTCTGTTAAATATAAATCAGTCTGAAAACTACTTCCTACTTGGTAAGTGCGCACGAGGAGACGGATTACCGCTCCCGTGACGACACTCAACCAGAGTTCTTAGTGTGTTTGGTGAGGTCGCTTGCGCGCCCACCACGACTAACTCACTGCACGCAAGAGAAGCAGGTTTAACCGCTTCCTCGCTGCGCTAGGGTGTGTGTCTAAGTAGAGCGTGGCTGCATGACGACGTGCCCACCTACATAAAGAGCCAGGCTTT
>NC_090621.1:1914279-1920876 GCF_004359215.1 Bremia lactucae
ATTCACATTAGGAGGGATGACGCCCAGCGTCATCCATGATGACGGCTAGCGTCATCCGTTACGCGAGGTATCTATAAAGATACGCTCGCAATTCATATTAAATGATATCTAAAGAGATATCATTTTAATTGGTAAAAATAGGTATTTGTTTATAATTCTGTTAAATATAAATCAGTCTGAAAACTACTTCCTACTTGGTAAGTGCGCACGAGGAGACGGATTACCGCTCCCGTGACGACACTCAACCAGAGTTCTTAGTGTGTTTGGTGAGGTCGCTTGCGCGCCCACCACGACTAACTCACTGCACGCAAGAGAAGCAGGTTTAACCGCTTCCTCGCTGCGCTAGGGTGTGTGTCTAAGTAGAGCGTGGCTGCATGACGACGTGCCCACCTACATAAAGAGCCAGGCTTTAAAAATCGTTAAAGCGGCTGTCACCGAGTGAGCACGGGGCAGCTAGGGTCGGAAAGGGTAGACCATCAGGCTGTAAACGACGCTTTGAGGCTGGTGAAGGCGTTGCAAATTGTACCGAAGAGAGTTTACTGGTACCCCACGAAAATAAGGCGTCTGGTCTTGCTTAGGTAAAGCCTGAGCTGAAACACGCTATCAATCCGACGTATGCCAAACAACCTCGTGCCAAGCCGCCGATTTAGTTCGTCCATGATGATACGAAGGCGCTAAGCACTTGAGATACGCTGCATTACTTGTGGATGTTAGAATCGAACTGCGCAATGTATGGAAAAAGCGCTCCTTGACTTCACGCATTTTTTTCTTCGGTAGGGTGTTGCTCGCCAGCTGGATGGCACGTAGTATTTCTATTTTCACGGCTTGCAACGAGGCTTCCACGACGGATGAGAAAGCATAAACAGACTTAGCTCAGTAAGCTTCCCCATCCGTCTTCGAACGATTCTTCGGATAAATAACTTCAACTTGCGGAAAATTTAAATAAAATTTTAATGATAGATTGTAAGAAAGGATGCGCAATATCCTAGTATTTTCCGTGGCAAATGAAGTGCGTTCAGTGCGACTTGTTCACTTCCAAAATGCTAGCATTACCGGCAAAGCAGACAGCTTGTATTTCACAACAACTGGTAGCTTCGCTAAAGTATCTTCAAAGTTAGTTGCCGTGTGTAAAGTTTATAATGTCTTGTATGCGAGAGAATGAGGCAGGGCTAGCCCAGAGCGTGGCAGAATTGTATCGTGCAGAGCATTATGGGTATCGGCAATGCTTAAATTATTGAATTGAAAGCTGTCGAGATTGAAGATCATTTTCAAGAGGACTAAACGTGTCTCTTAGCGATCCTAAATGCTATACGCCTTCTCTTGATGAAACCACCTTTACAGGATGCGCCAGTAATGTCGACAAAACAAATCAAATGTCGACAAAGAAGTCAAATACGATTTCCACAGACAGCATGGCTTTGGACGTCGCGAGTCCCGAAAAGCGCTGGGTTTCCGACAACGTTAGTAACGAGAGCATGGACCACAGAGCTGCGCTTAGATTTCCAAACCCACGTTCTCAACCGACGGCCAAGTGTAAAGGGACGGAAGTACACTCGGCACTCTGTCTGGTCAGCTCGAGCTGTTTCGAACACAAAGTGGCTCATTGTATCATTTATAACTTGAGACGAATCTCGAGCTTTTCTTAATTATTTCATTTGAGCAGTTGGATCGTACAACTTTCGATACGAATTAATAATGCGCTCAAGTGTCGCTTGATCTTCGATTTCGTCAGGTCTATAGACCGTCACTTGATCTTGTATTGCGCTGCAATTTCTTCAGGTGTTGTGTCTTTCGATACACCCAAGTCGTCGTAGCTCTCTCGAACCAAAAAAATAGCGATTTGCAGGTCCACGACGCTGGTAAAAGATATCCGCGGGCATTGTGATCGCTCCTGTGGAAGTTTAATACAGTGGCGACAACAGCGCTGCTGTGTATTGCCATAGCCAACGAAATAGGTACTTGAATCTTGAAGCTCAAACGGACGACAAAAGAGTAAACCGCATATCTGGCAATGCACTCGACCAAAGACGAGTAGGACAAAGTACCTCTTGAGCTTGTTGAGTTACATGCGCAATTTATTAATTTCAAAGAAAAGGAACCGGAATCGTTGGGCGAGAGAGGAACCTTTGTCGACGAATACTGAATGAAGTTGGCCAAAAAGGGAGGGCATTGGACGAGTAGCCGTGCAAATACGAAATGTGAAGATGCAATGTGCCGCGTGAAGACGCACGGTGCTAGCAAGAGGACACAACTGGAAGCTGAAGCCCGCCAGAAGAAGATACAGACCATTGAAGGAGATTTGTTGGCTAAGAATACGGATGACAATACTCATGACGGTTCCTAAATTGACAATAGCATACTGAAAAAGGGAGTGATTATAAAAATTCCCTAATTTTTACCTCCTGTATATATTTTTTCTTATTGGAAATAATAGTTACTTAGAAGTAAATATGCATGTAACGGTACAACCCGTTCAGAACTACGGATAATTTCACTCATGACGGTTCGTAAATTGACAACAGCATACGGGTTGACTCCATTTGGAAGAGGCTGATTAGCAGGGATTGACAAGATACAGTGCATGTCAAATGTGACATTGTCATTGGGTCGTTCTGTATCGCAAAGGTTGCGGCAGGACAGGAGGCGTGACGATATCATCAAGACGGCATTCAATTTCCGTTGCAGAAGCACTGACTTTCAGTAGGAGAATGTACTGAATGCCCGAATATTCGCACCACCAACGTGCAGCTCGCTCTAGACTTGCCCATGGTTGCCATCGTTCAACTTCAACTGCTAGTGTCACCCAATCGGCAATAGTTCGTGGTGCAGGTGGGGGCGTTCGATTTTGTGTAGACCTCATCGGACCAAATGTCTCATCAGCCTCTTTCTTTGGGAAGCTGGCTCGGCACGCTGTCATTGAGCCTCGCATTGCAATTTCGCGCGAATTTCCGGTAGCAGCTACGAAATGTATGGTAAACTGTAGTGACGTGCTTTCATGTACTGCAGTTGGTAGTTCCACAATAAAAATCTGTCCTTTATCGTTAAGGTCCAAAAATTGGAGAGCAACTTGTAGCTCTTCACCATCACCGATATACTTGTTGAATGCATCACTAGATACCGCATCGCAAACGAGATATGAATCGATTTCAGCGCCGTCTTGATCAAAATACCCCGCGACGTGGTCGATTCTTAGCGCATTCATTATGTTAGAAATCTCATTAGCAGTTTTAAAGCGGGTAGAATTCAACGTCATGCTTGTATTAGCGCCCGAAGCCTCTTGATTAAATCCGGGTGCTCTTGGTCGCTTGGGTATCGAGCCATAACAGGACAAATCCCCGTCGCCCTTAATTTGAGACACTCATAGGAAATACAAAAGTGTATGATGCTTTTGTTGGGCTGGTTGCCAAAAGCATGATTTTTCGATTGCTTTTTCATTTATATTCGATACTATTAGCTTAAGGTGTTGCTACTGCTGGGGTTTCAAATCGTTATGTCGTACTTCGGCTATAGGCTGGTATTTATCAAATTTGTTGAAGGTACCGTATTT
Organism: Bremia lactucae; assembly: GCF_004359215.1. Classification (NCBI taxonomy): domain Eukaryota; phylum Oomycota; class Peronosporomycetes; order Peronosporales; family Peronosporaceae; genus Bremia; species Bremia lactucae. The sequence goes on from NC_090621.1 coordinate 1,917,827, forward strand.
ACGATGTTCTGCTGCCATAATCCGCATAATTAAACTTTATGCAGCATTTGAGTATCATATTCAGCATAAACATAATGCTTCGGATTATGCCAGGAGAAATGCAAAATTATAAAAATATATACTTTATGTTGCACAATTTTTGATGCTACGAATTGTTCGAGCAGAATATCGTTGATAAAGCAACTTCAACGTCTTTTATTAACAGCCTAGCGGCAATTACGATATTACAATTTGAATCTCCAGCAGCAGCAACACCCTAAGATAATACTGCCGCATACAAGTAAAAAACAACGAAAAGTTATGTCTATGCTTCAGCGCATGAGTGTCGAATTCAGGCGACAGGGATTGTACTGGGATGGGTCGAAACCTAAGCGACCAAGATTATCTGAATTGAATAAAGAGGCATCGGGTGTAAAGACAAGTGTGGCGTTGTTAAGGGGATTGCTTGAATCAATCACTTTTTGTTGCAATTTTTCACTTATATGTGGCAGTATAATCTTGATGTGTTGCTGCTGCTGGGTTTTTAAACTGCAGTGTCGAAATTGCTTCTGGACTAATACTAAGAAATCTTTGAAGTTGCTTTATCATCGACGTTCTGCTGGCATAATTCGCATAATCATACTTGATACAGCAAAAATGGATTTCTTGACACGTGTGATGTAGCTCTTTGTGATGTTAGGCGTTCATGTTGCTAATACTCGCTTCATTCTTAGAAAAAAAGATTTTTATTCTGAAAAGCAACAACAAATGTGTAATGACAAAGTCAGATTAGTCGTAAAGATCGGCTGGCGTAATTCAGGCAAATTGCACCAACTGAATTCTCCTGCACAAAAACTTTGAGTAATTTACACTCAAGCAAGATGGAAGTATGAAATGACTCATGTTATATTGTACCATTATAGCATACCGTTGTCTAAAATATTGCCATTAACAAATGCCTGGAAAATGAATTTGGTCGTATAACTACATAAATCCTTTTCCTGATTGTCTGCAGTTCCGGTCATTACTAAAACGATAAATGATTCTTTATAAATACTGTTGTTCAACCTTTTTAAATTTTATCTGTTATGAAAGAAACATCCAAAAGGCGATTATAACTTGAATTATTTCGCATTGCAAAATAAAATTTATTGTTTTCATATACAATAGATTTTATAAAGAAATTATGTTATACTGTTTTTCTTAAAAAATATATTATCCAAGATGTTTTAAGTAATAATAAGATGATCATCGATCATGCGCTAAAAATCGTATTTGACTTTTTTGTCGACATTTGATATCTTATGTCGACATTACCGGCGCATCCTATAAAGATGGTTTTTTCATGAGAAGGCGCATTGCGTTCAGCAGCTCATTATCGAGGTCGTGCAGCGCTAAAAGACACGTTTTGTCCTCTTTAGAATGCGCTTCAATCTTGACAGCCTTCCATTCAATAATTTAAGCATTGCCAATACCACCTAATACTCTGTACTATGTAATTTTGCCAAATTCTTGGCTAGCTTTGTGTAACGGGCTAAAGTTGCCCTAATGTTACACAGTCCCCGTTAGGTACGCTTAATGTACTTAAGGGGATGGTCAATTACTGAATAATAGCAATTAGACCCAACACTCGGGTGTGGTGCACATTTGTGACCAACCCTTGTGGATGTGATGCACATGGGTGCATACACATTAGGAGGGATGACGCCCAGCGTCATCCATGATGACGGCTAGCGTCATCAGTTACGCGAGGTATCTATAAGATACGCTCGCAATACATATTAAATGATATCTATAGAGATAGCATTTTAATTACCAAAAACAGGTATTTATATTTAATTCTATAAAAAAAAAATCAGTCTCAAAAAAAGAATTTACTTCCTACTTGGTATGTGCGGACGAGGAAACGGATAACCGCTCCCATGACGACACTTAACCAGAGTACTTAGTGTGTATGGTGAGGTTGCTTACGCGTTCACCACAACTACCTCTCTGCACGCAAGAGAAGTAGGTTTAACCACTTCCTCGCTGTGCTAGGGTGTGTCCCTAAGTAGAGCGTAGCCGCATTACGACGTGCCCGCCTTCACTTGGAAGCACTAAAGATCCCTTCCACGACCCGCATCTCTGCGTGTGCACGTGAGAATGAGCCTTAATATTGATTGAGGTCATTTTCCCCACCTCTCCGAACATCATCGGGAGGTGGCAGGGCTAGTGGCGCAGGGACTTGGTGAACAAGCCCTGGCCAGGCTCCTGGGTAGTTTTCCTGAGCAACATGTTGCTCAGTTGGAGCAGTTTGAGGCATTCGTGCTCGGAAAGCGGAGGGCCGCGTCCGAGGCATAAAGCCATGCTGCGCCGGAGTCCGTCACTCAGACTCAGGATGAGCTGAGGCATGAGCAGGCTCGGAGCGAGGCTCTCAATAGGACTGTTAAGATGCTCTCTGCCCGGCCGCATCTGCCAAGGCCCATTCGGATGGACCCGCCCAAGTTCGATGGAACTGCGGCACACACAATTGTCCACTGGCCTTTAGCCGTGGAGCAATGCGGTGTCGCCGAGCTCATCAGGAACGATAGCCGGATGGGCTCGTTCGCCATGTCGCATCTGCGCCGTAAGGCCTCAGAATGGGCTTACTCGGCGCTTATGGCGGACAGAAAGGCATTCCCTACATTGGGGATCTTTATGGAAAAGATTCGCGCCATGTACCAGCCGCCGAACAACGTAGTGTTGCTTCAGGCGCGCTTCTTTGGAGCGCGACAGGCGAAGCGATCTCTGCAAGAGTATGTGCAAGAGATGCGCTTGCTATCGGCGTCGATAACCGTAGGTCCGATTCCGGAGCACATTAACGTGCCCACGTTTATGAACGGACTAAGGCATGACCCATCGCGACAGGCCCTTTTCAGAAAGGTGCCGTCGACGATGGAAGAGGCAATTCAAATTGCCTTAGCTGAGGAGCATTCCTACATCAGTGCCTCAGCGACAGCTTGGTATAAGCCGTCGGCCGAGAGGACAGATGCCACTCCTATGGAGTTGGGCAATGCAGACGTAGTCTGTTATAAATGCGGCAAGCGCGGCCA
>NC_090621.1:1924832-1933968 GCF_004359215.1 Bremia lactucae
TTTTGGTGGCCACACCAATATAGATGGGTGGCTAACTATATTCGCTCTTGCGAACAGTGTCAGCGCATTAAGCCACACCGTCCAGCAGTGCGCCACTGAAGCCGCTACCGATTCCAACCAACTATTGGAAGTCGGTAAGTCTGGAGTTCATGTTTGGCATGACGCCCGATCATAAGGGTCGGACAGGGCTGGCCGTCTTTGTAGACAGACTAAGAAAGATGGTGCGTTTAGCACCATGTAAGACATCGATCACATGCAAGCAGGCAGCTCTCTTGTTCCTGGATCATGTTTACCGACTACACGGGATGCCTGAGTCCATAGTATCAGACTGGGATTTTCGTTTTACGTCTGGTTTTTGGCGACATGTGTTCGAGCTGCTACGAAGCAAGCTCCAAATGTCGACCACAGATCATCCGCAGACCGATGATTAAACTGATGGTGCCAATCAGGTCGTGGCGGATGTCTTACGCACTATAGCAACTCCCAAAGAGTGGAGCAAGCAATTGCCCTTTGTGAAGTTCGCTATAAATAACAGTATTCACGCCAGTACGGGTGAGACACCGTTTTAAATTAACGGGCTGCGCCATCCTCGGACGCCAGTCTCGTTTGTGCGCAGCCCGATCTCTTAACTCTTACTTAATTATAAACTAATACTAAATATTCAATTGAATTCTTATCTTATCTGTCTCTCTCTTCTACAGCTGATTAGTCTGCGGAATAAATAGATATATTGGTCGATACCTATTTATAAATAAGAATTTTTAATAATACTATAAAAAGTAATATCCTACAATCAACCTCCAAAGAGGGGTCGTATTCACGTGGTGAATCACCACGTGCATTCGCAACAACTAGTGTTGCGCGAGTGGAAGACACTGCGGCAGACGGAACGTCTGCCGCAAGAGATAACAGTGCGTCCCCCGCGGCTGCACGAAGCGCAGCCGAAGGCGCAGCACTATCAACACCCCGCATGAGTTTATTCTTAATGCAGAGAGACGAGCTAATTAATACAGTTTTCATGTTACCCTCTTAAAGCTAGTCACCTTAAAGAGAAGTCTTCCTCTGCACGTACTAGTGTACGTGAAAAAACGTAAGGCACAACTCGGAACTAAAGCAGTGCGAAGTGGACTTGTACAGAAACAGTACAAGTCGTAGTGCCCCGTTAAAAAGTTGCTCTCCGATTTTTGGACCTCAATGATACAGGACAGATTTTATTGACGAACTGCCAACTATAGTTCATAAAAGCACGTCACTACAGTTTACTTTACCATTTGTGACAGCTACCGGAAATTCACGCGAGATTTCAAAGGGAGGCTCAAAGACAGCGAACCGAGCCGGCACCCAAAGAAGGAGGCTGATGCGAAATTTGGTCGGATGAGATGTGCTCTAAATCGAATGCCCCCACCAGCACCACGAACTTTTGCCAATTGGGTGACACTAGCAGTTGAAGTTGGACGATATCAACCATGGGCAAGTCTAGAGCGAGCTGCACGTTGGTGGTGCGAATATTCTGGCATTCAGTACATTCTCCTACTGAAAGTCAGTGCTTCTGCAGCACAAATTAAATATTGTATTTATGATTACGTCAGGCCTCGTGCCCTGCCGCAACCTTTGCGACACAGAATTCGACTTCGTGACCTAGAACGGCCCACTGACAATGTCACATTTGACATGCGCCGTATCTTGTCAATATCTGCTAATCAGCCTCTTTCAAATGGAGTCAACCCGTATGGTATTGTCAATTTACGATCCGTCATGAGTGATATCATCCGTAGTCTTAGATAAGAGTTTGCATAGAATCGTCTTGTTTCACAAATGAGACAATATTATGCAAACTGTTATCTAAGACTATGTGAAACGGGGTGTGTCGTTACATGAAATGAACACTTGACGGTTGTTAATTAATATATTATCTGAAAGGTAGATAATATTTGGAGGATATTACTGTATGTAGTAATATTCAGAATTCTTATCCATTAATAGGTATAGGCCATTATATCTATTTTTTCCGCAGACCAATCAGCTGTAGGAGTAATTGAAGAGAGTTACAAATAAGATAGAGATAAGAATTCATTTACATGTTAAGTAATAGGTTATAGTTAAGTTAGCATTTACAAAGATAGAACAAGAGGCACTTAATTATATTTAATACAGTTTTCATTATACCCTCTTAAGTCTATTTGCCTTAAAAGAAGTCTTTCTCTGCACGTACAGAGTATGTCAATTAACGTAGGGCACCACTCGCAACTGAAGCAGTGCGATGTGGACTTGTACTGAACAGTACAAGTCGTAGTGCCCCGTTACACTATGGAAGATATCACTCATGACGGTTCGTGAATTGACAACTTGTTGAAGGCATCACTGGATACCCCATCACAAGCGACATATGGGTCAATTTCAGAGCCGTCTTGATTATAATACCCGCGACGTGGTCAATGGTAAGCGTATTTATGATGTTAGAAAACTCATTAGCGGTCTTAAACAAGTAAAATTCGACGTCATTCTTATCATGAGGTACGTTTACCAAACGCTGAGGTAAATAAACTGATCGATGACCATTTATTATTATTTATAACATCTTAAACAATGCAATTTATTTTAAATAATCAGAATTTTTTTTTTCCTAAAGCCTATTCTATATAAGAACAGACATTTTATTTATCCGTGCGAGATACTTTAAGTTATAATCGCCTTTTAGATTTTTATTTCCTAACAGATAAAAATTGAAAAAGGGGGGGGGGGAACAACAATATTATTTTAGAAACATTTATCGTTCTTAATTCTGGTCGGAACTGCAGACAATCAGGAAAGGAATTTCTGTCGGTATACGACAGGAAAATCCATTTTCAAGGCAGTTGTTAATGACAATATGTTAGACAACGGTATGCTATATCCGGTACAATTCAACATGAGTCATTTCTTGCATGAGTCAGCCGATCTTTACGACTAATCGACTTTGTCATTATACATTTGTTGCTGTTTTGCAATATTAAAATCATTTTTTTTAAGAATGATCGAGTATTAACAACATGAACGCCTAACATTACGAAGAGCTACAACACACGCGTCAAGAAACCCGTTTGTGGTGTACCAAGTATAATTCTGCGAATTATGCCAGCAGAACGTCTATGATAAAGCGACTTCAACGATTTCTTAGTATTAGCTTAGAAGCAATTTCGACACTACAAATTATATCCTAGCAGCAGCAACATCCATTAAAGTTGAAAGGTACTCGCGATTCGTCTCAAGTTCCAAAAGATACAACGAGCCACTTTGTGTTCGAAACAGCTCAAACTGACCAGACACAGTGCCAAGTGTTCTTCCGTCCCTTTACACTTGACCGTCGGTAACACTTTTGTCGAAGATGTACCCGTAGTGTCTGCAATCAAAGTATTGTCGAGTCGAAACCCATTCGAAGCTTGGTGTCCCATGCCGCTGCGTCAGTGCACGTCGTGTCATGAAAACCTGTCAGAGTTTATCAAACTTGTTTTATAAAAGGTTGGAAATCAAATTTAAATTGTAGACTTACATAAAAATGATTCGGCCATGAGCAAAATTTAAAGTTGACTTCGAGAGCATTATAGTATGTGAGACCCTCGTGGCGCAACCGACGCTAATCAATTGAGCGGGTATTGGCCTTGATCTCCGTTCTAAGCGCCAACAAGCTAGCTTCAATGATCTTGACTTTCTTCTGGCGGGCTTCGGCTTCCAGAGGCTTGTAGTCGTGTACACTTGCGTGCACTGTGCGTCTTCATCGCGGCACATTGCATCTTCGCGATTCGTATTCGCAGCGCTACTCGTCCAATGTTCTCGCTCTTTGACCAACTTCATTCAGTATTCGTCGACAAAGGTTCCTTTCTCGCCCAACGATTCAGGTTCCTTCTCTTAGATCTTAATAAATTGCGTATGTAACTCAACAAGCTCAAGAGGTAACTTGTTCCTCTCGTCTTTGGTCGAGTAAAATATACCATACAAGTGCACAATAAAGTCATTGGCAATGCCTCTCGACACTGCAGGATTGCAAGCCTCGGACCAATCATCACGTTGTTTCGAACACTGCGCCATATCGCAGTTCTGCTGCGTCGTATCTTGCTTAAAATTATCCTTGGATTTCGTAAGCTCGACCATTTCTTTCATATAAGTCTCTTCTTCAGTGTAACGAACCAACTGGCCGCGCACGACGTGAAATAGCAGAATGTGCGTCGTACTCGGCTGCTTCTCATATCGTTATTTAGTTTCTATTATTTGCTAGGTTTGCGTCTCTATTCGAGTCTTAAAGGCCTTAAAATGAAACGTCGCTTGTTCCCGTCGAATATTCTGCGCAGCATCGCGCTTACGCTGCTTTTGCGCACAAGCAATTTGCCGCGCCAGACGCTGTTTATGTCGCTTCTGACGGTCGACAAGAGCGTTTGCATTGTTACGGATCTGAGCTCTCCCGAGCTCTAAACGTAGAGACTTGATTGACGTGATGTACTCGTCCGCGTTATACAGAACATTTCGGCGATTCTTTTGATAGTAATGGAGCTGACCTATAAGACCGCCGAAAATCTTTCAAGCAGTCCGCATCACGCAGTAGCGGGTGTAGCACACACCCGTTAAAGAACGTCAAAGGCACTTTCTCGCTAGCCTCGTGGTACCCAATTTCGGGAAGATGGCAACGCCTCTGGATTCGAAAGTTCTTTAAGCACTACGAAGCGCCACTCAAAAGCGGTCATACTGCGTTTTTTCTTGAATCTGGAACTCGTGCGAGAGTGCAAGGTCCGACTCAATGACTTCATGAGAGGCCGCTTTGGCAGCAACCTTGTTTGGTTCGCAGTACGTCTTGACCATGAACGTTTCCGTATCCGGCATCGTGCCATTGCCTTTTGCTCTCCAGTTCACAGAAATGTAGAGTTTTGTCCAGTTCTCAAAGCCCGTTGGATACTTCGCAACCGAATTGTTTACTTCCGTCCCTTTAAACTTGGCAGTCAGTAGCACCATTGTCGACGATGTACCCGTAGTGTCTGCAATTAATGTAGTGTTGGGTCGGAATTCATTCCAAGCTTGGTGTCCCATGCCCCTGCGTCACTTTACGTCGTGTAATGACAACCTGTCAGAGTTTATCAAACTGTCATGGCTTAGCACTCTACATGGTCAGCTCGAACAGATTCGAACGCAAAGTGGCTCGCTGGATCATTTGGAACTTGAGATGAATCGCGAGTCCTTTCGGATTTATTGCGTTCCAAGCAGATTATTCCTGCAATTTTCGATATGCTACATTGATGCGCTCAAGTGACTCTTGATCTTTAATTTTATTAGATCCATAGGCCGTAACTTGATCTTGTATTGCGCTGCAATTTCTTCAGGTGTTGCGTTTTCCGATACACCCAAGTCGTCGTAGCTCTTTTGACCCCAAAAAAACCATTTAGAGGTCCACCGCGCTGGTGAAAGATATCCGCGGGCATTGTGATGGCTCCAGTGGAAGTGAAATTAAACAGTGGCGACAACAGCGCTGCTGTGTATTGCCATAGCCAACGAGACAGGCACTTGAATCTTGTGGCTCAAACGGACGATAAAAGTATGAACCGCATATCTGGCAATACTGAGAATGTTGTTATGGAAATCTAAGCGAAGCTCTGTGGTCCATGTACTCGTTCCTAACGTTTTCGGAAACCCAGAGCTTTCAAGGCCTGCGACCTCCAAAGCCATGCTGTCTAGAGAGCCAGGCTTTAAGCATCGTTTAAGCGGCTGTCACCGAGTTTGCACGGGGCAGCTGGGGACGGAACGGGTGAATCATACGGCTTTAAACGACGCTCTGGGGCTGGTGAAGGCGTTTTAAATTGTACCGAAGAGGATTTACTGGTACCCCACGAAAATACGGCGTCTGGTCTTGCGTAAAGTAAAGCCTGAGCTAAAACACGCTATCAATCAGACGAATGCCGAATAACCTCTTGCCAAGCCCCCGATACATTTCGTTCATGATTATACGAAGGCGCTAAGCGCTTGAGATACGCTGCATGACTTGTGGATGTTTAGAATCGAACTGCGCAACGTATGGAAAAAGCGCTCCTTGACTTCACGCATTTCTTCTTCGGTACGGTGTTGCTCGCCAGCTGGATGGCATGTTGTATTCTTTTTACGGCTTGTAACGAGGCTTCCACGACGGATGAGAAAGCATAAACAGACTTAGCTTTATCCGTCTTCGAACGATTCTTCGGATGAGAAAGCATTAACAGACTTAGCCCCGTCCGTCTTCGAACAATTCTTCGGATAAATAACGTCATTTGCGGAAAATTGAAATACATTTTAAAAGATAGCAACAGCAATTCTAAAAAAGGATGCGTAAATCCTAGTAATTTTCGTGGCAAATGAAGTGCGTTTAGTGCAACCTGTTCACAGCCAAAATGCTAGCATTACGGGCAAAGCAGACAGCTTGTATTTCACAACAACCGGAAGCTTCGCTAAAGTATCTTCAAATTAGTTGCCGTGTGCAAAGTTTATGATGTCTTGTATGCGAGAGAATGAGGCAAAGCTAGCCCAGAGCGTGGCAAACTGTATCGTACAGAGTATTAAAAGTATGGCTATGCTCAAATTATTGAATGGAAGGCTGTCGAGATTGAAGATCATTTTCAAGAGGACTAAACGTGTCTCTTAGCAATCCTGAACGCTATAAGCCTTCCCTTGATGAAACCATCTTTACAGGATGCGCCGGTAATGTCCACAAAAGAAATCAAATGTCGACAAAGAAGTCAAATACGATTCCCGGAGACGGCATGGCTTTGCATGTTGCGGGTCTTCAAAAGCTCTGGGTTTCCGACAACGTTAGTAACGAGTGCATGGACTGCAAAGCCGCGCTAAGTTTCCAAAACCACGTCCTTACCATTATCAGATATGCGGTCTGCCTGTCTGGTTTGGCTATGGCAATACCTAGAAGCGCTGTTATCGCAACTGTATTATTGCGCTTCAAGTAGAGCCATTTTAACACCCGCCGGATATCTTTGCCCAGCATCGTCGACCTGCAAATCGCCTTGTCTTGGGTCAAGAAAGCTTTGACGTCTTAAGTGTATCGAAAGACGCAACGCCTCAAAAAATTGCTGCGCAATACAAGATCACACGACGATCAAGTCTCCACATTTAGAGCTCGAGAGAACTCAGATCCGTACCAAAGCAAACGCTCCTGTCGACCGTCAGAAGCAACAGTTACAACGTATGGCCTGGCGAATTGCTCGTGCGGTAAAGCTGGCCGTCGGTAGCACGTCGCGCGCACGACGTCAAATAACAGAATGCGCGTCGTACTCGACTGCTTCTCAAAATGTAAATTTATCTCGCTGTGTTCGCTTTGTTTGTGTCTCTTTTCGAGCCTTCAAGGCCTTAAAATGAAATGTCGCTTGTTCCCGTCGAATAATCTGCGCAACTTCGCGATTACGCTTGTACTCCTCCGTGTTATACATAACCTTTTGCCGACTTTTTTAAAAGTAATGGAGCTGACCTATAGGACCGCCGAAAATCTTTCAAGAAGTCCGTATCACGCAGTAGCGGGTGTAGCACACACCCGTTAAAAAAGCGTCAAAGGCACTTTCCCGCTAGCCCCGGGGTAGCCAATTTTCAGGAAATGGCAACGCCTTCGAATTCGAAAATTCTCATAGCTCTACAAAGAGCCACCCAAAAGCGGTCATAGTGCGTTTTTTTAGAATCTGGAACTCGTGTGAGAGTGCGAGGTCCGACTCGATGACTTCATGAGAGGCCGCTTTGGTAGCAGCCTTATTTGGTTCGCAGTACGTCTTGACCATAAACATTTCCGTATCCGGCAACGTGCCGTTGCCTTTTGCTCTCCAGTTCACAGAAATGTAGAGCTTTGTCAAGTACTCGAAGCCCGTTGGGGACTTCGCAACAAGATCCATGAGAGTTTGATAAACTCTGACAGGTTTTCATTACACGACGTGCACTGACGCAGGGGCATGGGACACCAAGCTTGAAATTGGATTTCGACTCGACACTGCATTGATTGCAGACATTACGGGTACATCGTGCTATTTGGTCTGTGATGCTAAAGACAAGACCATTTTGAAGAAATGGTCAAGATAGGACGCAGTAGAATTGCGATATGTCGCAGTGGTCGAAACATCGTTCGGATTGGTCCGAGGCCAGTGTAAAGGGACGGAAGTACACTTGGCACTCTGTCTGGTCTGTTCGAGCAGTCTCGAACACAAAGTGGCTCATTGTATCACTTATAACTTGAGACGAATCTCGAGCCTTTTCTTAATTATTTCATTTGAGCAGTTGGATCGTGCAATTTTCGATACACATCATCAATGCGCTCAAGTGTCTTTTGATCTTCGATTTCGTCAGATCCATAGGCCGTGGATTGCAATCGTGCAGTGTCGAGATAGATTGCCAATAATTTTATTGTGCACTCGTATGGTATATTTCACTCAACAAAAGACGAGAAGGACAAGGTACCTCTTGAGCTTGTTGAGATACATGCGCAATTTATTAAGATCCAAGAAAATGAACCGGAATCGTTGGGCGAGAGAGGAGCCTTTGTCGATGAATAGTAAATGAAGTTGGCCAAAGAGCGAGAACATTGGACGAGTAGCCGTGCAAATACGAATTGTGAAGATGCAATGTGCCGCGATGAAGACGCAAGGTGCTAGCAAGAGGACATGATTACAAGCCTCTGGAAGCCGAAGCCGGCCAGAAGAAGGTCAAGACCATTAAAGCAGACTTGTTGGCGCTTAGAACGGAGATCAATGCAAATACCCGCTCAATTGATTAGCGTCGGTCGCCCCACGAGGGTCTCACATACTATAATGCACTCGAAGTCAGCTTAGAGTGTTGCTTATGGCCAAATGATTTTTATTTAAGTCTACATGACCGTTTAAATTTGATTTCGAACCATTTGTGAAACACAACGATTCTATTCAAACTCTTATCTAAGACTACGGATGATATCACTCATGACGATTCGTAAATTGACAATAGCATACGGGTTGACTCCATTTGGAAGAGGCTGATTAGCAGGGATTGACAAGATACGGCGCATGTCAAATGTGACATTGTCAGTGGGCCGTTCTGGGTCACGAAGTCGAATTCTGTGTCGCAAAGGTTGCGGCAGGACACGAGGCGTGACGATATCATAAAGACGGTATTCAATTTG
>NC_090621.1:1936595-1941223 GCF_004359215.1 Bremia lactucae
AGAAGGCGTATTGCGTTCAGTAGGATTTTGCGCATCCTATTTTTACAATCTATCGCTAAAATTTAATTTAATTTTTTCCGCAAGTTGACGTTATTTATCTGAAGAATCGTTCGAAGATGAAATGGGAAGCTTACTGAGCTTAGTCTGTTTATGCTTTCTCATCCGTCGTGGAAGCCTCGTTAGAAGCCGTAAAAAGAAATACAACGTGCCATCCAGCTGGCGAGCAACACCGTACCGAAGGAGAAATGCGTGAAGTCAAGGAGCGTTTTTTCCATACGTTGCGCAGTTCGATTCTAAACATCCACAAGTCATGCAGCGTATCTCAAGCGCTTAGCGCCTTCGTATAATCATGAACAAAATGAATCGGGGGCTTGGTAAGAGGTTACTCGGCATTCGTCTGATTGATAGCGTGTTTCAGCTCAGGCTTTACCTAAGCAAGACCAGACGCCGTATTTTCATGGGGTACCACCAAACCCTCTTCGGTACAATTTGCAACGCCTTCACCAGCCCCAGGGCGTCGTTTACAGCCTGACGGTCTACCCGTTTCGTTTCCAGTTGTCCCGTGCTCACTTGGTGACAGCCGCTTAAACGATTGTTAAAGCCTGGCTCTTTAGACAGCGTGCGTACGGACGTCGCGGTTCTTGAAAAGCTCCGCGTTTGCGCATCCTTTTTTTACAATCTATCAATAAAATTTTATTTAAAATTTAGTAACGACCGGAACTGCAGACAATCAGGAAAGCAATTTCTGTAGTTATACGACAGGAGAATTCATTTTTAAAGCAGTTGTTAATGGCAATATTTTAGACAACGGTATGCTATATCTGGTGCAATATAACATGAGTCATTTCTTACTTCCATCTTGCTTGAGTGTAACATACTCAAAGTTTTTATGCCAAAGAATTCTGTTGGTTCAATTTGCCCGAATTACGCCAGCTAACCTTTACGACTAATCTGACTTTGTCATTAGACATTTGTTGTTGCTTTCCCATTTTTATAATCAATTTTTTTTAAGATATGAAGCGAGTATTAGCAACATGAACGCCCAACATTACAAAGAACTAAAACACACGCGCCAAGAAACCCGTTTGTGGCGTATCAAGTATGATTCTGCGAATTATGCAGCAGAACGTCTATGATAAAGCGACTTCAACGATTTCTTAGTATTTGCCTAGAAGCAATTTTAGACACTACAATTTAAATTCCATCAGGAGCAACACCTCAAGATTATACTCCCACATATAATTGAAAAATTGCAACAAAACTTATTGCCTCAAGCAATCACCACAACGACGTCACACTTGTCTTTAAACCCGATTCCTCTTTATTTAATTCAGATCATCTTGGTCGCTTAGGTTTGGACCCATCCCAGTACATTTCCCTGTCGCCAGAATTCGACACTCATGCGCTGATTGCCATAGACGTAATTTTTCGTTGCTTTTTTACTTGTTTGCGGCAGTAGTACCTTGAGATGTTGCTGCTGCTGGAGTTTCAAATTGTAATGTCGTAATTGCCGCTGGTAAATAAAAAAACGTTGAAGTTGCTTTTTTAACGATGTTCTGCTGGTACAATTCGTAGCATCATACATTATGCTACATAAAGTATACTATATTTTATAAATTGCTCTATCAACGACGTCCTGCTGGCATAATCCGCAGCATTAGATTTATGCTGAATATGATACTTCAATGCTGCATAAAGTATAATTATGCGGATTATGGCAGCAGAACATCGTAAATACGGTAACTTCAACAAATTTGATAAATATCAGCCTATGGCGGAATTACGACATCACGATTTGAAACCCCAGCAGTAGCAACACCCCTAATATAAATAAAAAAGCAATCAAAAAATCATGCCTTTGGCCACCAGCGCAACTTGCAGTCCTTCACCATCACCAATATACTTGTTAAAGGCATCACTAGATACCCCATCGCAAACGAGGTATGGGTCGATTTCAGCGCTGTCTTGATCAAAATACCCCGCGACGTGGTCGATTCTAAGTGCATTCATTATGTTAGAAATCTCATTAGCAGTTTTAGAAGGCGTAAAGTTCGACGTCATGCTTGTATTAGCACCCGAAGCCTCTTGATTAAATCCGAATACTCTTGGTCGCTTGGGTATCGAGCCATAACAGGACGAATCCTCGTCGCTCAAATTTGAGACACTCATTGGAAATACAAAAGTGTATGATGCCGATTTTTGGACCTCAACGATAAAGGACAGATTTTTATTGTGGATCTGCCAAGTAGAGTTCATGAAAGCACGTCACGCAAATTTACTATAGAATTCGTGGCTGATACCGGAAATTCGCGCGAGATTGCAATGGGAGGCTCAATGACAGCGAGCCGAGCCGGCTTCCCAAAGAAGGAGGCTGATGAGACATTTGGTCCGATGAGGTCTACACCAAATCGAACGCCCCCACCAGCACCACGAACTATCGCCGATTGGGTGACACTAGCAGTTGAAGTTGGACGATATCAACCATCGGCAAGTCTAGAGCGAGCTGCACGTTGGTGGTGCGAATATTCTGGCATTCAGTATATCCTCCTACTGAAAGTCAGTGCTTCCGCAACACAAATTGAATACCGTCTTTATGATATCGTCACGCCTTCTGTCCTGCCGCAATCTTTGCGACACAGAATTCGACTTCGTGACCAAGAACGGCCCACTGACAATGTCACATTTGACATGCGCCGTATCTTGTCAATCCCTGCTAATCAGCCGCTTCCAAATGGAGTCAACCCGTATGCTGTTGTCAATTTACGATCCGTCATGAATGAAGTCATCAATAGTTTGTAACGGGTTGTACTGTTACATGCATATTTACATCTAAGTAACTATTATTTCCAATAAGAAAAAATAAAAGGTTGAAATAGGGAATTGTTATAATCACTCCCTTTTCGGTATGCTGTTGTCAATTTACGAACCGTCATGAGTGATCTCATCCGTAGTCTTAGTCAACAAGTCTGCTTCAATGGTCTTGACTTTCTTCTGGAGGGCTTCGGCTACCAGACGCACGAATACGTGCTCTTGCTAGCACCGTGCGTCTTCATCGCGGCGCATTGCATCTTCACATTTCGTATTCGCACGGCTACTCGTCCAATGTCCTCGCTCTTTGACCAACTTCATTCACTCTTCGTCGACAAAATTTTCTTTTTCACCCAACGATTCGTTTTTTTTTTTCTTGGATCTTAATAAATTGCGCATGTAACCCAACAAGATCAGGAGGTACCTTGTCGTTCACGTATTTGGCCGAGTGAAATATACCATACGAGTGCACAGTTAAAGTCATTGGCAATGTCTCTCGACATTGCAGGATTGCAGGCCTCGAAACAATCAGCACGATGTTTCGACCACTGCGCCATATCGCAGTTCTATTGCGTCGTATCTTGCTTAAAATTATCCTTGGATTTCGGAAAATTGACCTGTTTGCGTCTCTTTTCGAGCCTTCAAGGCCTTAAAATGAAATATCGCTTGTTCCCGTCGAATATTCTGCGCAGCTTCGCGCTTACGCTACTTTTCCGGACGAGCAATTTGCCAGGCCATACGTTGTAACTGTTGTTTCTGACGGTCGACAAGAGCGTTTGCTTTAGTACGGATCTGAGCTCTCTCGAGCTCTAAATGTAGAGACTTGATCGACGTGTTGTACTCGTCCGTGTTATACATAATCTTTTGGCGAATCTTTTAAAGTAATGGAGCTGACCTTTAGGACCGCCGAAAATCTTTTAAGCAGTCCGCATCACGCAGTAGGGGGTGTAGCACGCACCCATTAAAGAACGCCAAAAGCAATTTCCTGTTCGCTTCGTGGTACCCAATTTTCGGGAAAATGGCAACGCCTTTGGAATCGAAAGTTCTTCTAGCTCACCAAAGAGCTACTCAAAACCGGTCATACTGCGGTTTTTTTTTAAAAAACTGGAACTCGTGCGAGAGTGCAAGGTCCGACTCGATGACTTCATGAGAGGCCGCTTTGGCAGCAGCCTTGTTTGGTACTCAGTACGCCTTGACCATAACATTTCCGTATCCGGCATCGTGCCATTGCATTTTGCTCGACAGCTCACAGAAATGTAGAGTTTTGTCAAGAACTCAAAGCCCGTTAAAAACTTCGCAACAGAAACCATGACAGTTTGATAAACTCTGACAGGTTTTCATTACACGACGTACAGTGACGCAGCGGCATGGGACACCAAGCTTGGAAAGGGTTTCGACTCGACACTGCATTGATTGCAGACGCTTCGGGTACATCGCCGACAATAGTGCTACCGACGGCCAAGTTTGAAGGTACGGAAGTACACTTGGCACTCTGTCTGGTCAGTTGGAGCTGTTTCGAACACAAAGTGGCTCATTGTATCATTTATAACTTGAGACGAATCTCGAGCCCTTTCTTAATTATTTCATTTGAGCAGTTGGATCGTACAACATTGGATACGAATCATTAATGCGCTCAAGTGTCGCTTGATCTTCGATTTCGTCAGGTCTATAGATCGTCACTAAATCTTGTATTGCGCTGCAATTTCTTGAGGCGTTGCGTCTTTCGATACACTGAAGACGTCGTAACTCTCTCAACCCAAAAAATAGCGATTTGCAGATCCACGACGCTGGTGAAAGATATCCGCGACATTGTGATGGCT